>NC_041405.2:151096466-151378966 GCF_900747795.2 Erpetoichthys calabaricus | reverse complement strand
GTTTTCTCTGCTCCATGTTCAGTGTGGGACACACGATGACACCAAACAGCAGAGTGACGACTTTTTTCCATTTAAATCGGCAGAATGACTGACTGCACGAATTCAAGAAAAATCCCTCAAATCCAGTTTGACAACAAATGTGTTCTCAAACAGCTGAACGTTGGCCACAAAGGATGGCTGCTGTCAGAATAAAGTTGTCCTTCTTTCTAAGCTGCTTATGGCACCGTTTAGTGAGAGTGGATTGCTGCAGATCCGTCATGTTACTGTTATTAGAAATTGTCGACACAAATTTTGTTTTGAATAAGATTCCCTAAGAAACGTATAAAAGTAAATGTGACAAAGACTTTTAAGACTGCCATTATAGTTTTGTCTACTTTACAACAAATCAGTTTCCTTAGGAAGAGCTCTTGCTGATTTGTTGTACATTTAGATCAAAGATTTGCCGACTTACAATAACAGATCTAATCCCTAAATCTCTGGAGTGCTCCACCTGTCCTTCTGTGAACTCCAGCAGTCGTTTGTGTATAGAAATGGCAGAGGAAAGGTGATGAACATTCACAGGTTACCGTGTTTCCCCGAAAATAAGACTTACTCCCAAAATAATCCCTAGCATGATTTTCAGGCTGCTCTGTAATATAAGCCCTAGTCAAGATCGTCCGCTGAAAAGGCCAGGTTTATAGATAGATAGATAGATAGATACTTTATTAATCCCAAGGGGAAATTCACATACTCCAGCAGCAGCATACTGATACAAAAAACAATATTAAATTAAAGATTGATAATAATGCAGGTAAAAAACAGACAATAACTTTGTATAATGTTAACATTTACCCCCCTGGGTGGAATTGAAGAGTCGCATAGTGTGTTGGAGGAAAGATCTTCTCAGTCTGTCAGTGGAGCAGGACGGTGACAGCAGTCTGTCGCTGTAGCTGCTCCTCTGTCTGGAGATGATCCTGTTCAGTGGATGCAGTGGATTCTCCATAATTGATAGGAGTCTGCTCAGCGCCCGTCGCTCCGCCACAGATGTCAAACTGTCCAGCTCCATGCCTACAATAGAGCCTGCCTTCCTCACCAGTTTGTCCAGGCGTGAGGCGTCCTTCTTCTTAATGCTGCCTCCCCAGCACACCACCACGTAGAAGAGGGCGCTCGCCACAACCGTCTGATAGAACATCTCCAGCATCTTATTGCAGATGTTGAAGGACGCCAGCCTTCTAATGAAGTATAGTCGGCTCTGTCCTCTCTTGCACAGAGCATCAGTATTGGCAGTCCAGTCTAATTTATCATCCAGCTGCACTCCCAGGTATTTATAGGTCTGCAACCTCTGCACACAGTCACCTCTGATGATCACGGGGTCCATGAGTGGCCTGGTCCTCCTAAAATCCACCAGCAGCTCCTTGGTTTTGCTGGTGTTCAGGTGTAGGTGGTTTGAGTCGCACCATTTAACAAAGTCCTTGATTAGGTCCCTATACTCCTCCTCCTGCCCACTCCTGATGCAGCCCACGATAGCAGTGTCATCAGCGAACTTTTGCACGTGGCAGGACTCCGAGTTGTATTGGAAGTCCGATGTATATAGGCTGAACAGGACTGGAGAAAGTACAGTCCCCTGTGGCGCTCCTGTGTTGTATACTTCACGCGATGTGACACGTGTGCCCGAAACATCCATTAAATTCAGAGGACACCTTGCCACAATATATCTGTAAAGGATATTTAATGATTACATCCATCAATTCAAAGATGCGGCCATTCCAGCAGCATCGGCACAAGACAAAAACAAAATCCCTGGATGGGGTATCAGCTCATCGCAAGGTGAACACAAGCACACACACATACACTGGCGTCATGTAGTTTCACCAAATCCCTAAACCTTCATGTCTTTGGATTGAAAACTGAGCCCACTGTGGAAAGCCACCAGGAAAACATGCAAACTCCAGACAGGGATCACAAGGGACGTGACTCCCTGTGAGACAGCAGCACTACCACTCTGCCACCATGTCTCCCACATGTGTGTAATTATTAACAGTATTCATTATTTAAACAAAGTTAACGATTTATCTGTAAATGTAATATACATATTTTAATGCATTTCATCATGAAAGTGATATCAAGTATAAATCTAAGAATTTTAAATGTGCAGAGAGTTGGAATATTATAAATTTAATGCGTTCTATGTGGCGATCACTGCCTGCCGCTACTGTCAGGTCAAAAGGAGAAACCAGTGATTAACAACTGGGTCGGTTTTAAGATAACGTTTACGACGGTCTGCTTTAATGATAATAATAATAATAATTCTTTACATTTATATAGCTCTTTTCTCACTCCTCAATGCGCTCTCCACACAGGGAGGACCCGGGAAGCGAACCCACAATCTCCTTACTGCAAAGCAGCAGCACTATGATAAAGTAAACTACGAGGTTAAAGTGGACATTTCGAGTTTAAAGCCGAAATTTCCACTTTAATCACAAAATAGACATTTTCATTATGTCCTCATTTATTTTTCTCTGTGGCTCAAACACGCCGCCGTAAATTCTGTTGATATTGTGAAGGTGCAAAAAAAAAGACGTCACAGAAGACGGTATGTGAGACTTTTAAAATGTATCGTGTCATTACGATGGGGAATATGCGACGCTTGAATATCATAGGAATATGAATACATTTGTATGCCGGGATTTTGCTTCACCACATTGAACTGTTCTTCAAACATCGAAGCACACACATCGATCCCATAGGATCCTAAAAGCAGATGGAAATTCAGGCTAGAATTCAGAGTTTGAATGTGGAGAGTTATGACGATATTCCAAAAGAATATGACATGACTGTATTTGGATAAATGTGTATTTTTGTACATGAATAAATATAAGATCCAATTAGAAAAACAAAAAGGTATAACTAATTCTGTCTCAGTTGTTGTAGGTTGCTTAGGCTAACGGTGTCAGCCAAGTAATATTAATATTAATAATAATGCGCTTGAGTTAAACTGTTTTTCAAGAACTGTTGTTCTTGTTTTTAAATGTATCTTTCGCATACTTGTCTTTTTTGACCTTATCCTAAACTGATGGTTGCAAACTGACATACACGCGGTCATCCTTATTACTAATCTCAAAGTCAGAACGGAAACTAAATTTGCATCCCTGTGACATAGGTCTCCATATTTAGGGAACCACACCAGCTGTTAGAACGTGTTTATTTTAAGAAACTCTCTTTCATCCTATAACTGTCTGCTGGATGCGTTGTGCACCCCTGCAGAGTTTTATTGTGTTAACATCAAAGGTGTGGAAACACTTGAGGTAGAAATGAAACAACCAGTGCTTCTCTTTAGGCCTTTGTTTGTGCATCTCTGGCTGCTAAAGACGCAACAATACAATATCATGTTTGTTTTTATTAGTAGAGTCCTCTTTTATTAAGCTTGTTTTATTTTTAATAGTTTTTTTGGGTTAATCTTCCAACTTAAAATATAAGTGTGAAGTCAGTAGGAAACCTTACAAGCATGTTTGTGAAAATAAAATGTGAGTAAAGCTCTTTAATAAATGGACATATTTTTGATCTTTTTCTACAGTAGTCCTCAAAAAAAGAAGTTTTGTTCTGAGGTCTCCAACATTCCAAAGATAGATATACTGAGCCCCCAGTCAAGTGGAAAAGTGAATACTAGCAGACATTGGATGGGATCATAAAAAATCCTCCCCATGGGCTTCTGTCTTGGGGCGCTTTAAGCCACAGGCTCTTTCTGCCAAGGTGTGGTAAGAAGTGCTTCAGGGGGTCTTTGCTGCCCACTGCTATCAGGCAGCTCAACGGTAAATCAGATTACATGGTTATACTCTTTAAGTTCATATTGCTGTTTCATATTGCATGATCTATCTATCTATCTATCTATCTATCTATCTATCTATCTATCTATCTATCTATCTATCTATCTATCTATCTATCTATCTATCTATCTATCTATCTATCTATCTATCTATCTATTAAATAGTGGATTTCATGTCTGTCTGTCTGTCTGTCCATCTAGCTTGGACAATAGAGGGCACTCCAACCACCCCAACCCAACAAAGACAGACACAGGAGGAGCAAGTCCAAGCACACAGATTTTATTTTTCTTTTGCTGCCCTTAACAACATGGTTCCTGCAAACACTAAACTCTTTTTCTTTCCTTTCCTTTCTCCTCCACTGTTCCCTGGCAATCTCCTTCCTTCTGACTCTTGCTCCTTGAGTAATGTCTGCTGGCCCCTTATATAAGGCACCCGGAAGTGCTCCAAGTGCTCAGTGACGGACTTCCGGGTGTGACAGAAGTGCTATACTCCAGGGCTCAGCTTCTGCTCCAGCACTCCCTAACAGCGCCCTAAACGGCAACAGGGCTGTATCAAACTTCAACTTCCATGGAGCCCTGCGGGAGTCCAAGGAACCGCTGTCATCCAGGGTGGCTGCCACCTAGCATTCTGAGGGAGGTAATGGTCTGGCTACATCTCCTCCCCTGGTCCTTCTGGCATGGAGGCATCCTGGCCATCCACAGCTCTGATCATGAAACAGCACTGACTTCGAGGTGTGTTTGAATTGGATACAACAATGCTGGAGTATGTGAATTTTCCCTTGGGATTAATAAAGTATCTATCTATCTATCTATCTATCTATCTATCTATCTATCTATCTATCTATCTATCTATCTGTCTGTCTGTCTGTCTGTCTGTCTGTCTGTCTGTCTGTCTGTCTGTCTAATATAATGCCTTTCATTATCCTATCTATCTATCTATCTGTCTGTCTGTCTGTCTGTCTGTCTGTCTGTCTGTCTATCTAATATAATGCCTTTCATTATCCTATCTATCTATCTATCTATCTATCTATCTATCTATCTATCTATCTATCTATCTATCTATCTTTCTGTCTGTCTATCTAATATAATGCCTTTCATTATCCTATCTATCTATCTATCTATCTATCTGTCTGTCTGTCTGTCTGTCTGTCTGTCTGTCTGTCTGTCTATCTAATATAATGCCTTTCATTATCCTATCTATCTATCTATCTATCTATCTATCTATCTATCTATCTATCTATCTATCTATCTATCTATCTATCTGTCTGTCTGTCACCCTGCTCTTTGTATATATGGTGTTTTTTTCCACTTTGTTTCCTTTTTTAATTCACAGTTTTAAAAGACAGAAGTTACAAATTTTTCTTGCCTGTTGCTTAAGTCAAACAAATCAGAAAAAAGTTACAAGTTGCAGTTATCTGAGGGAACACACACAAATTATTTTATGTAGTATAATTATTTTGGAAGTCCACAGCCTTTAAAGTGCCGATTTTGATAGCTAAAAAAATAAAAATACCATGTAGGGGTGTCCTGTTTTCATAGACTGGTCACAGGCTGACAGCATCTTGGTGTTTTAAATTCTGATACGTTTATCTCATTATCTATAAGGCCAATTTTTTTCACAGTTTGTGCAGAATCCCTATATCTTGAAGTATTCTAAGCAGCGTCTAATTTGGTGTAATATTTTTAAAGTTATTAATATTTTTTCATTTGTGCTTCCTTAGGTGTGCCCTACTGAGATGGACTTAAACATCATTATACCCAATCGTATGTGCTTGATAATAATTAGCAGTGGTTAGCTGTCTAATTATTTGTGATAAATGTTTGTTTAAGGTTTTGTTAAGCACAATTTTTTTTTTTTAGTCTGTAACGTGAAAACTGAATATGAACTGGCACTTCCGGCGAGTTCCTGCAGAGGATAATGAATGGAAAGGCAGCTTCAGTCGTATTCACTGACTGCCTGTGTGGTGACGATACTGGAAACTTTACTTTTACTGTAATCTGCTGTCAGGCTAATTAATTATATTTGATGTTTTTTATATCTGAAACTACCGTGAAACATTTTCTTTTTCTTTTCGATCATAGAGCTCGAATGCACATCTGATGACAGGGAAGAACTTTTTGAACCACAAAGATTCTGAAGTCAATTCTGAATCTGACATCCCTTATGCTTCAAAGGCTAAAAGAAAAAAAATAATTAATGAGAACATTTAGAAGAACTACATCGTTTGGCAGTAAAACTGTAAATAAACACGATATCCCTAACCAGGGGTCTCCCCTGAGAGCTACTTTTGCAAAATGAAAATGGCCGAGAGCTATTCCTGTTTTCTAACGTTTATTCTCATAGCTTATTTCAACCCAAACAAACAGAATAAGCTTGTTTTGCGTGAACATTTACAAAATGTTGGTGTCCACAACTCACATTTTGCATTTAAACATCACAAAAAATATTTAGTTCACCTTCTTCAAAAACCTTCTTTCTCATCTATCGCACACCCAACTTGTGGAGCATATGCACTAACAACATTCATCATCACACCTCCAATGTCCAGCTTCATAATCATCACTCTGCCTGACACTCTTTTCACCTCTAAAACACTCTTGACAGACTGTTCCTTCAGAATAACTCCTACTCCATTTCTCCTCCCATCCACACCATGATAGAACAATTTGAATCCACCTCCGATCCGCCTGGCCTTACTCCCCTTCCATTTAGTCTCTTACACACACAATATATCAACCTTCCTTCTCTCCATCATATCTGCTAACTCTCTCCCCTTACCAGTCATACTGTCAACATTCAAATTTCCTACCCTCAGTCCCACTCTCTTTACCTTCCTCCAGTCCTCCTACCTCCGGACACGTCTCCCCCCTCTTCTTCTCCTTCTTCAGCCAAAAGTAGCCCAATTTCCGCCAGCACCCTGTTGGCTAACAGTACTGGTGGCAGTCGTTGTTAACCTGGGGCTCAATTGATCCGGTATGGAAATCTGTATTGTTGTCGGCATATTGATCTGGCAAAACCAGATGCCATTCCTGACATAACCCTCCCTATTTATCTGGGCTTGGGACCACCACGAAAGAAACACACTGCCTTGTGCATCCCCTGTAGCTGGGTTTCTCTCTTTCTCTCTCTCGCTGCCCCTCTAAAAAAGAAAAACCTTTCTGAAAACGTTTTTTCTCTTTGTCATTATGGGTCATTGAGTGTACACTGATGGACAGAAATATCAAATGTATCCATTTAAAATGAAATCAACACCACAGTTGTATCTTTAGCTCCAGTATAGATAGATAGATAGATAGATAGATAGATACTTTATTAATCCCAATGGGAAATTCACAAATAGGGTAATGCAGGGGTCCTCAGACTCAGTCCTGGGGACCCTCTGTGACTGCAAGCTTTTGTTCCAACCAGATTCACAATCCGTGATAATAATTGATATCATTTATTCAGCTGGGCTTTTTCTCCTCTCTTATTCTACTTTCAAAAAAGCACAATAGTATTTTTATATTTACGAGTATAAAATATTTCAAAGTTTTTCTATTTTTTCAATATCTTTAAATGCTTTTATTTATTTCTATTATTTTGACCTTTTTCTTTGTGTTTTGCTTCTTTTGTTGTATGCTAATAATGGCAATTGAAAAGAAGCAGAGCAGACACCTGAGAAAACGACGCCGAATGACGAAAGGCTGCATCTACTTTAGCATCAGATCCACTAATTAGTAAATAATGGATTAAATAACCAGAAAACCTGGAAAAGATGATGAAAATTTTGTTAAGTTAAACATACAATTCCCATAAAACTGCTTAATACATTTTAATAAACATTTACCAAACTCAGTTTTGTAATTTTCACATTGACTGGGTAGTAACAGCTCACTTCGTTAGGCTAGCAGTCCAATTAAAACAGAAGTTGGTTGGAACAAAAACCAGAAGCCACAGTGGGACCCCAGGACTGACATTGAGATGCTGCAGATCCCCCCTTACGATATTTCGGCAAATGACGATTTTCCATCATTTGAAGAGACACCCTCATGTGCCGGCAGTCTGAGTCCAGGAGACTCGCCCTTCCAGCAGCCATCAACGCTGCTGCATGCAGTAAATGGAAAAACCAGGCTGTCTTGGAAGGCTGAGCCGAAATTAGCCCCTCGTCTCCCCCCTGTACATCTGAGTGTAAACACTGAGCTTGTAAATATTTTGAGAAGTCCCTGTCACTTTACATGAGGAGAGCATTTATCTTACTTGCCGTTTTTTTTATTTTTTGGCATGACTATTGTTCTGCAGTTGTCAATCTTTACTTAAGAGGTCACAATATGAAGTGAAGCCTGGGAACTTCCTTGCATTAAACACTTAGGGGAAGTATTGTTGTCTTGTGTAAACAGTCCGGACTGCTTACTGCACGCCCATCCGTCGTCGTCTGTCATGGTGACTGGTGAAATAAATATTTTAGTACATCTTGTCCCTGCTTTATTTATCGCTACAGCTTTAATGTTGTCCAGAATTCAGAGCCTTTGGGCAGCCTTGGAGCACATTTAGCAGGTTGTTATTACAGATTTGTGGAACATTCTGGAAAACATCCCTAGTTCAGATTCTGTGACGGTTCTTCAAAACGTTTGTTTTTTCTATTTTTCTGAGTTAGCTTACTGAATTTTTTTAAATATTGTGTACTTTCGTTTAGCAGCCGTGCCACGTGCACTTCAGATCAGGTGGTCCACCTGAGGCCCGGCCTGTACTTGGAGTGGGAGACCATCTAGGAAAAAGCTTGGGTTGCTGCTGGAAGAGATGTTGGTGAGGCCAGCAGGGAACGCTTACCCTGTGGTTTGAATGTGGATCCCAATACTCCAGTGCAGTGACGGAGGGGACACTGTGCTGGACACAACTTAAAGGAAGCACCATATCTACAAATACAGAACCTCATTACAACAAAATATTTTTTAGGTCCCTGGCAGTTCGTTGTAACGTAATTTTACCTGTATATATATTTTTTAAGCAGATGACATGGTCCTGTGACCTTCAGCATGTACTGGGACGGTTTGCAGTCGAATGTGAAGCAGCAGGGATGAGGATCAGCACCTCCAAATTTGAGGCGATGGACCTCAGTAGGAAAAATGGTGGGGTTCTCCAAGTGGGAACTGAGTTACTGCCTCAAGTGGAGAAGTTTAAGTACCTTGGGGATTTGGTCACGAGTGAAGGGGAAAAGGGATGGTGAGATCAGCAGACGGTTTGGGGAGGCAAGCACAGTTGTACGGCCTCTTTACTGGTCTGTAGTGTTGAAGAAGGAGCTGAATCAGGAGATGAAACTCTCGATTTACCAGTCAATCTACATCCTTACCCTCACCTGTGGTCATGAGTGTTGGGTAATGACTGAAAAAATTAGATTGTAGGTACAAGAGGCCAAAATGAGCTTTCTCCGCAGGGTGGCTGGGCTCTGCCTTAGAGACAGGAGGCGAAGCGCAGACATCCAGGAGAGACTCGAGTAGAGCCGCTGACCATCCACATTGAGAGGCTGCAATTGAGGTGGTTCACATAATCTGGAATGGACACATCCTTGTGGAGGTCTTATGGGCATGATCTGCTGGGAGGAGACCCCAGGGCTTGCTGAAGATGATTATATCCCCAAGATGGAATGGAAATGCCTTGGGATCCCACAATCTGAGTTGAAAGCTGTGGCTGGGGAAAGGGATGTATGGCCATCACTGCTAAGACTGTTGCTCCAGCAACCTTTTATTATTTTTACTAGGGGGTTCTGCCGCTCAATTATGGAGAAGCGGATGTACAATTTAAACAGATTGTTATTTTCATGGGAATTATTACATATTCATTGTAGAACTAAATATTTTATATTGCAGCAAGTAATTAACCATAGTAAAAAATAGTAAAACGTAATAATTTGAAAGTAAATTATGTTTCATGTTGCGTTAGAGGTATTCATTAAGTTATACATTTTCGTTCTGTTTGGCTTTGAAATTAACATGCAAATACTTTTTAAACTTACACTTTTACTGTTAAATTGTAAAAACAATTTTTGGAATTAACTTTTCTTCAATATCGTATTGAATTTTGATTCCGTGTTTGGAGTTGCATCGTGACAATGCAACGTATAACAGCCCGTGAGTGAATATCGTTTCTTTCTCTCTAATAAATAAACCGACTTTATCGAGTGTTTGTCCCTGTGAGTTGTTAAAAACATAAATTACGCAATAACATTATGACCTGGTGGCATGGATCGTGGACTATCTTAAAGACAGACCTCAGTACGTGCGTCTTGGGAACTGCACGTCTGACATTGTGGTCAGCAGCACAGGAGCGCCGCAGGCGACTGTACTTTCTCTGGTCCTGTTCAGCCTATACACATCGGACTTCCAACACAACTCGGAGTCCTGCCACATGCAAAAGTTCGCTGACGACACTGCTATTGTGGGCTGCATCAGGAGTGGACAGGAGGAAGAGTATAGGAACCTAATCAAGGACTTTGTTAAATGGTGCGACTCAAACCACCTACAACTGAACACCAGCAAAACCAAGGAGCTGGTGGTGGATTTTAGGAGGACCAGGCCCCTCATGGACCCTGTGATCATCAGAGGTGACTGTGTGCAGAGGGTACAGACCTATAAATACCTGGGAGTGCAGACTGGACTTCCAATACTGATGCTCTGTGCAAGAGAGGACAGAGCCGACTATACTTCCTTAGAAGGCTCGCGTCCTTCAACATCTGCAATAAGATGCTGCAGGTGTTCTATCACACGGTTGTGGCGAGTGCCCTCTTCTACGCGGTGGTGTGCTGGGGAGGCAGCATTAAGAAGATAAACGCCTCACGCCTGGACAAACTGGTGAGGAAGGCAGGCTCTATTGTTGGCATGGAGCTGGACAGTCTGACATCTGTGGCAGAGCGACGGGCGCTGAGCAGACTCCTGTCAATCATGGAGAATCCACTGCATCCACTGAACAGGATCATCTCCAGACAGAGGAGCAGCTTCAGCGACAGACTGCTGTCACCGTCCTGCTCCACTGACAGACTGAGGAGATCGTTCCTCCCCCAAACTATGCAACTCTTCAATTCCACCCGGGGGGGTAAACGTTAACAATATATAAAGTTATTGTCTGTTTTTACCTGCATGATTATCAATCTTTAATTTAATATTGTTTTTTGTATCAGTAAGGTGCTGCTGGAATATGTGAATTTCCCCTTGGGATTAATAAAGTATCTATCTATCTATCTATCTATCTATCTATCTATCTATCTATCTATCTATCTATCTATCTATCTATCTATCTATCTATCTATCTATTATATAGTGCCTTTCTCAAATCTATCTATCTATCTATCTATCTATCTATCTATCTATCTATCTATCTATCTATCTATCTATCTATCTATCTATCTATCTATCTATCTATCTATCTATCTATCTCAGTATATAGTGCCTTTCTCATATCTATCTATCTATCTATCTATCTATCTATCTATCTATCTATCTATCTATCACAGTATATAGTGCCTTTCTCATATCTATCTATCTATCTATCTATCTATCTATCTATCTATCTATGATACGTCCTTCTTTCAACAGTAATTTGTGTGGTGGAAGACCAGACAGTGTTAACGGTTGTAGATATTCTTCAGGATATTGTAAGTTGATGTTTTCATCTTCCGCACCATCACCACCAACTGTTTCAGCAAAGTCTATTGATACGCATTTAACCAATTTGCTGTGTAACTGATCGACATTTTTCGCGTTAATTCATTTGACCTCATCGTTAGGATTGCCCGTGTACTCATTTCTTCTGTTGATAACCCTTTGGGATATAATTCTTCAATAAGATTTGGACATAATACGTCTTCTTTCATTGGAAACTTAAAGTGAGGAAAATGTGAAAATTTATAAGAGATGAGAGCGCAGGAACTGTGTCTGACTAAAGCTTTCACATGAATGAGAGGTGAGAAGACTGTGGTGTATCCAGCAGGGGGAGCTAGCTCCCTTGTTGGAATGAGTTGTTTTGTAATTGCAGCATGTTACATAACCCGAAAGTATATAGATATAATATAAAAATTCGATACTTTAGTGCAGTGTTTACCAAACTTAGTCCTAGGGATCCCCTGTGGCTGCAGGTTTTTGTTCCAACCAGTTTCTGTTTTTAATTGAACTCCTGGGCTAATTAAGTGAACTGATATTTCCCAAGTTCTGTGTTTAGGGAACAATTTAGAAATTAGAAAACTAAGTTTGCTAAAAAAAAGTAAATAAATAAAATGTACCAAGCAGTTATATAGGAACTAGTCATTTAGCCCATTACAATAACAGGCGCTGGAACAGTTGTGCATAAACATTAGTAGGTACAGTCTATATTAAATGGCAAGGGACTTTCTTTTGTTGATGTTTACTTGCTGAGCTGACCGTTCTTCGTGGGCTGCCGCCGTGTATTGCGTGTCTTTAATTTTCTGTGACAGTAATACTGTCTTGTACGTCCGCTGGCTTGTACGTCCATAATATACCTTTAATTTTCTCTGGCGGTAATACAGGCGTGCGCGTCGGTAATATGCCTTTAATCTCCTCTGACAGTAATACTGGCTTGTATGTGGCTGTAATATGCATCACTGTATTGTGTACCTTTCATTTCCTCTTGCAGTAATACTGGTTTGTATTTCCATAAAACGCCTGTAATTTTCTCTGACAGTAATATCGCTCATCGCACCGTGCCTCGCACATGCGCACTTCACCAGAAGACACACACACACACGGACACCTGGACGCACACAGGGATTTTATTAAAGAGGATGTATTTTTTTTCTTTTTAACAGTATTTTCATCTTGATTTTCATTCTACTTTTCTAGGTCTTCTAATTGTTTAATTAATCTATTATTTACTCATTAGTGGGTCAGTTGCTAAAGTACTTGCAGCCTTTGATTATTTAGTGTTGTTTGCCTCGGTGTCTGCTCTGCTTGTTTTAAATTGTCATTATTAAGATACAACAAAGGGGGAAAAACTGCACAGAGAAAGGGCAAAGTATAATGAAATTAACAAAAGAGAGTTAAGCATTTAAATCTCTAGCAAAAGCAGAAATATTTCTAAATGTCTTATAAATGTAAAAATCATGCTGCTGTGCTTTTCTGAATGTCGAATAAAAGAAGAAAAAAATACCAGCTAATTAAATAAGATCAGTGTTATCAGGTGTTGTCAATGATTAGGAATCCGGTTGGAACAAAAACCTGCAGCCACAGGGGTTCACCAGGACCGAGTTTGGGAGACACTGCCTTAGTGATATGGCGGTTAGAAATCACATTGGAGAAATAAGTTAGCTTTTTTTAATGACGGTTTGCATGGCATAACAGATGAGGAAGCCATGACAAGACCTTGTATAGAGTCTGCCATTTTCGTCGCTGGAAGGATTTTCCGGATCGGATGGCGTTATCTCCCATCCGTCGGTCGGCTTCAAAGGTGTGCCGGGCAATGTTCCATAGGCTTTATACTCTTTCTCCAAGTGCAGGCACCCACTTAGGTCAATCATGCCATTCCAAACAAGGAAAAGAAGATCCAATGTCATGCTGACTCTGACACACAATGCCCATTTTGTAGTTGTCCCTTTGTTGTCTTCCAATGCTTGCCTAGCAGTTCTAAACGATGAGCCCCTGTGTGCTAAATCTGGCCTTGTGTTAGCTGTACATGTGAGTGAATTTATAAAACATTTTTGGTACAGAGCACAGTGACATATTAAACTTATATACTTATTACACGTGGGTGTGGGCTGTTAACCAGAAATGGTTGAGAGGAGGGTGGGACTTGAAAAAATCTCTTGGCAATAGTCTTGTCTCGTCTCAAGGTTTTCTTTTATGATGAAAAGATTATTTATTTAATTTGCTGTACTTTATTACCCCCTGAGGGAAACTTGTCTTTTTGGGGGTCAGCCTTTGTACAGTACAGCACCCCTGGGACAATTTTCTGGCTAAGGGCCTTGCTCAAGTACCCAACAGAGTAGGATCCCTTCTGACAGAAATAGGATTTGAATGGGCATCCTTCTAGATACCAGCGCAGATCCTTACCTTTTGGATAAATGGTGGAAAATGAATGAATAAATTAATTATGTTTCTTTTTAAGGCATCAACATTTTTGATGCTCAGAATATTTAGAGCTGAAAAATGGCAGTCTTCCTCATTCTTAAAATTAGTTGAGGTGGAAACAAACCAAAATCAATTATGAGCTACACCTCAATGAACCTCTTCTTATTATTTCAGAATTCCTTCCAAGAATTTATATTAAGGCGATTAGAAAGATGCTTTCTTATTATGCAGAAGAAAGGAAGTTATTGTTTAAATGGTTTCTGCAGAAATAAGCAATGGTCAGGTCGCTCTATTCATTGTCTTGACCAGGTAAACAGGTAAGCAAACTTCAAATCCATGCTGTGTAAAGTTGGAAAATAAAGAGCGTGGGAGTCACTTCAAAGTGGATGTCACAATTTTGTTGGGAATACAACGGTGGAAAAAGATGAGGAACGAGTAAAGGAGCTTCTCTATACTCTCATTGGGATTCAAGAGAACACGGGATGGCGTCTGAAGAACACGGGAAGAAATCCCAGCAGGATTTCACCATAGTGGGAAGTGGAGTGAGGCTAAGTGAGCAGACCTCTGATGGTCATTCCACCATGAAGCACCTCCAGAGGATTACAAGTGACAACTTTTTGCAAGTGATAATTATATGTAAAACAATTATGTGTAATGTTTAATTGTTTCCAAGTCTAAATAAAAGTTGGGCGGAGTGGTGGCTCTGAGTCTAGGGATCTGCATTGGCAATTGCAATGTTGCTGGTTCAGATCCCATAAACGCCAGAAGTAATTCCACTCTGTTCGAAGGCCCCTTAACCTCCAATTGCTCTGTCCAGGGAATGACGTTAATCTGCAAGCAGATCCTCCAATTTACAGGGAAAACTTGGTGGTTGGTGGCAGGATTGGCAGCCCAGCCACCATAAAAAAAACCCACAGTGTTCCATTCCAACTGAACTTGTGTGGTGCTGAGGTGTCACCTGTTGCAGGGCTGCACTCGGGTCCTAATCTGGAATCCTGATGTGGTTTGTCATGTGGTGGGTGCAGCAATGCACTGTATCAATGCAGGGTCCCAACCTCTCTTTAAATAAATAAAATATTAGAGGCAGACCCTCTGTGTTTTTCCCAGTTGATTCTGGGGTCCCTCAGTTCAGTGCTTGTATGGACTGGGTGTTGGGCAGAGTCGTGGGGTCCAGCGGCTGACGGGCATCTGGTGGTGAAGAAAGATTCACGGATCTTGTCTTTGCTGACGATGCTGTGATCTTCACGGAGTCAATGGTGGCTCTGATCGGGGGTCTCGAGAGACTGAGTGAGGAGTATGAGGGTCTGGGCTTGTGAGTGTCCTGATAAAAACCAACAGCCAGGCCTTTAATGACCTCTTAGGCATGGCCATCAGCAGTGTGTGTGTCTGAGGAGAGAGTGTCGACCTCATTGAGAGGTTTACTTACCTCGGCAGTGACATTCATGACTCTGGTGACTCTTCCTATGAAGTCAGTAGATGGATTGGGAGAGCATGGGGGGGTCATGAGGTCGCTGGAAAGGGGTGTGTGGCGCTCCCAATATCTGTAAAAGGACGAAGGTCCAAGTCTTTAGAGTCCTGGTGCTTCCTGTTTGCGACACATGGACGTTATCCAGTGACCTGCGGTCAAGACTGGACTCCTTCAGTGCTATGTCTCCCTGGAGAATCCTTGGGTGCCACTGGTTTGACTTTGTGTTGCTCATGGAGTCCCGAATGAGGCACATCACCTGCATTGTGAGGGAGCGTCAGTTACGGCACTACGGCCATGTGGCACGATTCCCAGAAGGTGATCCTGCTCATTGTTGAGGAGCCAAGCAGCTGGACCAGGCCAAGTTGATGCCCACGTAACACCAGGCTGCGGCAGGTAGAGGGTCATTTCCAAAGGGGGGTAACTGGACCACATGTCTGTCTGGGGGGTTTCCATCCAGGATCTCAAGGTGTTTCATCAGGTGCTGAGCACTGCAACACACTGTAGCAGTGCATGCTCTCCAACCTGACCTGACCTAAATAATTCATTTAAAAAATATTTAAAAAATAGTGTTTTTTTTTTAAATTTTAAACCTTCTCATTTCCGAATTGCCAGATTTGGATTCAGCATCCTGAAATCTATAAAGAACACCTCAGATTTTTGACGTGAACAAAGAATATTTTTCAATTTGTAGAACATTGTGATTTGTCCCTTATAGATCAGGTAAAGTGCCTAATGCACCCACCTACAAATGCTGTCCGAGACCTCCTTCCTTCACCCAGTTACCCCCTTACTCAGGCCCTCACTTTGCCTCACCATTTGTCTACCTTCTTCACGACTTCACGTTTATTGGATTAGTTCGAGACAAATGGTTGGCTACTCTCAGGTCTAGGACTTCATTCACATTACCAGGCTCAAATCCATCCATCCATCCATGTTCCAACCCGCTGAATCCGAACACAGGGTCACGGGGGTCTGCTGGAGCCAATCCCAGCCAACACAGGGCACAAGGCAGGAACCAATCCCGGGCAGGGTGCCAACCCACCGCAGGACACACACAAACACACCCACACACCAAGCACACACTAGGACCAATTTAGAATCGCCAATCCACCTAACCTGCATGTCTTTGGACTGTGGGAGGAAACCGGAGCGCCCGGAGGAAACCCACGCAGACACGGGGAGAACATGCAAACTCCACGCAGGGAGGACCCGGGAAGCGAACCCGGGTCCCCAGGTCTCCCAACTGCGAGGCAGCAGCGCTACCCACTGCGCCACCGTGCCGCCCGTAGGCTCAAATCCAATTTATTTATTTATTTATTTTGTTTGCCTTAGCGTGACACAAATCTGACATATTCAGGGCTGCACTGATCTTTTTAAATCCGATTTGAGACACTTTCATATGTTGTCATGTGAACAGTCAGATCAGAATTCATTTGATTTTTTTGTTTTATTGTTTTGTCTGTACACATAGGATGAGCGTTGCCATCATTAGCCAGCAGCGCAGCAAAACAACAATGGAGGAGAGCTACAGCTGTGACAACGGTCACCGTCCCTTCACTGCCGGGGTTTTCAATGCATACTGTGGCACGCGGCTGGGGGTGGCACCCAGCCGGGACGCCCAGGAAGACAGGAGGAGGGCTCATGCCTCCTCCAGACCACGAGGGGGCGACCGCCCTGGTTCCTTTGGGGGCCACGGGTGCAGGGCTTAGAAGCCCAACCCTGTAGGGACCCGTGGTCTCCGCCAGGGGGCACCCCCATGCCTGAAGGACCCAGAATCCCAACACTTCCACCACACCAGGAAGTGCTGGGGGGAAGAAGACTGGGAACACCCGGAGGGCTTCCGGGAACACAGCCGGCGCTTCCGCCACACAGGGGAGTGTCGGGGATCACCTGCAGCCCATCCGGGTACTTATAAAAGGGGCCGCCTCCCTGCAAAGGAGGACTGGAGTCGGGTGAGGAGTGGACAAAGTTTGTGTGCAGGAGAGTGGAGGCGGCCTGACGAGGAGGCAGAGACTGAGAGAGGCCTGGACTTTGGGGGGTTTGGTGCTTGAGGCACTGGGTTGTGCACTTTATTGGACTGTAAATATGCAAAATAAACGTGTGGTAGACTTAAGAATGGTGTCCGTCTGTCTGTGTCCGGGCTACTTCTCACAATACACTACCTACTAGCACATCCATTTTGTCGGTTTTAATACCACCAGTCATCTTACAAACACAGGTGACTCGCGCACAAGCGTTTCAGTGTGCACATTTCGGACTTGGATGCGTTCGCGTTGCGTTAGATACAGCAGGTCACTTCTCATACTTATGAATGTGAACCAAATCTGAGCAATGAGGTGTGTAATGTGAAGGTATCCCAGAAGCCCTTTGGTCATCTACCTAATGCTGCTTCTGATGGTCCCAGATGCTCCTAACATTATTTAAACTGACCCCATTACCTGCTTGTTAAATTGGGTAGCAGGGGTTGCATAACATTCCTACAAAGGAGGCAGTGGGAAAATGACCTCCTATTAATAGGAAAGAAACGACCCTTTGGAAGACCTAAAACACACTCCATCACATTCTTAAACGTGCTTAGTCTGGTTCAGGGTCACTGGGGGTCATTGGGCACAGTGCTATTGCATTTCCTGTTAACACACAAACCCACACTCCCATGGGACCAGATTTGAATCAGTAGTTAACCCTAACATGCACATCTTTTGGAAATGGGAAGGAAAATCCACAAAAACACAGGGCCAAAATATTGCAGTCCTTACAAAAGGTGGAAATGACGCACAATATCAGGACTAATGCTGCGTTCAATCTGAAGTGGGAAGCTGGACTTTCCGAGCTCTTATGTTCTTATCACTTTTACACCAACCTTTGCTGACTGCTTGTGTTCTCATTTGCCAGGCTCATCCTTGATTAAGTTATTGGTGGATCAGGGTTCAAGCTGGCAGAACGTGTGGAGCTAATCTGGACTGTCACAAATGATAGCATCGGTGGGATACATCAACCCCTGCTAATTGTTAGTGTCCTCATTTGCCCAGCTCATCCTTGATTATGTTATTGGTGGATATCAGTATAAGCTGCTAAGCAAGTGTGGAGTCAACCTGCACTATGACAAATGGTGGCAGCCGTGGGCTACACCAATCCTTGCTGACTTTTTGTGTCCTCATTTGCCCAGCTCATCCTTGATTACGTTATTGGTGGATCAGGGTTCAAGCTGCCAGGACGTGTGGAACCAACCCAGACCATGACAAACGGTGGCAGCTCTGGGATACACCAACCCTTACTGACTGTTTGTGTTCTCATTTGCCCAGCTAATCCTTGATTACATTATTGACAGATCTGGGTTTGAGTGACCAAGGGAGTGTGGTGCCAACCCAGAGTGTCGCAAATGATGACAGCAGTGGGATGCACCAACCCTTGCTAATTGTTTGTGTTCTTATTTGCCCGGCTCATCCTTGATTACGTTATTGGTGGATTTTGGTTTAAGCTGCTAAGCAAGCGTGGAGCCAACCTGCACCATGACAAATGGTGGCAGAAGTGGGATACACCAACCCTTACTGACTGTGTCTCGTTTGCCCAGCTCATCCAAGATTATGTTATTGGTGGATCAGGGTTCAAGATGCCAAAAAGCATGGAGCCAACTTGGACTGTCACAAATAGTGGCAACAGTGGGAATCACCAACCCTTGCTAATTGTTTGTGTCCTAATTTGCTTGGCTCATCCTTGATTACGTTATTGACGGCTCTTGGTTCGAGCTACTAAGCAAGCGTGGAGCCAACCTGGACCATGGCAAATGGTGGCAGAAGTGGGATACACCAACCCTTGCTGCCTGTTTATGTCCTTGTTTGCCTGGCTTATCCTTGATAAGCTGATCGACAGATCTGGGTTCAAAATTCCAGGGTCCATGGTGGCAACCCAAACCCATCACACTATACAAAAGAAAAAAAACAAAAAAACATGGGGAAGGGGGGTTTAGGCAATGCAAATTTTAATTCATTTTTTTTTCCCAAATTCACTTTTTCTATTCCAGGGAGGTAGACAGCTGCAGGATTATCTGGGAGTTTAAAAAAAAAAGGAACCAAACTTGGGCAACTGAAAACAAATGGAAAATTCCACATTCCAGGTCCTGGCAAGTGAAGCTTACAGAAGAGCAGAGAAGAGTAAGATACAAATATTGGATCATTTTTTCTGATCATGATTTTATTATCTTCATACAATAAAAAAAAAATAATAATGAATTGTCAGATAAAAGTGACATGTTTCAGTTACATCTATTTACATTTGAAGTGTAAGTGATGAATAAACCAAACCTATATACGTATAATAAAAGTGTATTGTTATCTCAAAGTGTTCTTGCATAAACCAACTTGCCTCTCGGAAGCTTTAAAGTATACACACTCTCCTGACCCGGTTGGCACTTCTGCCCAAAATAATGACGCCAGTGAGTGCAATGCAGATGGAGAGGTAGTTCAAATGCTCCTGCTTTTCAGTGACACGATGATGATGATGATGATGGTCTTGATGTTGCTTTTCCTTTCTGTCATTCTGATCACATTTGATTTTAAAGCAGCCGTTCTATAATAGAAGAAAACGTTTAAGTTTTAGTTCAGTTTAATCTCACTCTGTAGGCGTAAACGGCAAGGCTGTGCATTCAGTCCTTCCTGATGCTGACTGAGTATATACTGTGCTCATAATTACAACATCAAATTATCAAACTTGTTTAATCCAATTTATAGTCCCTGGGACCACTGTGCCTTCAAGGGGGTACTCCGGCCCCTTCACTTTCTTCACATTTTGTTATGTTGTGCTAAAATGTTTTGCCCAGTGGGTGCTGGGTGGCCTTGGCCTTGGGACCCCTGCAGATTTTTATTTTTCTCCAGCCCTCTGGAGTTGTTTTTTATTTTTTTTGTCCTCCTGGCCATCAGACCTTACTTTATTCTTTGAGTGCCTGCCTAGAATTCCAACAGCTAAACTTGAAAGAAGTGGTGAGGCGGCCTTCTGCTGTTATGCACCTAAAATCTGGAATAGCTGACCAATAGAAATTCTCCAGGCTACTACAGTGGAGCACTTTAAAAAACTGATAACAACCCCTTAGTTTAACATGGCTTACTTATAGCTTCATTATAGTGTAACCCTGATATTCTGTACAGTATATGCATTTAATTATCGTTTTTATCATGGCTCCATAATCCGTATTCACCCCTACTTTTTCTGCTGTTCTTTTTCTGGTTTTCTGTGGTGGTGATCTGTGCCCCCCACCACCTGATCAAAGCAATGTGATGTTCCCTACATTGATGGAATGAAGGCCAGAAGTCCACATGACTGTCATCATTAAATTCTTCCACGTGATTCCTGAAAGCCATGAGGACTGATTGAGATCTTTGATGTTAGGTAGAATGCCCAGTGTGGGCTGGGTGGTCTCGTGGTCTTTGAACCCCTGCAGATTTTGTTTTTTTTTTCTCCAGAGTTTTTGTTTTCTCTGTCCTTCTGGTCATCCACCCTTACTTTTAGTATTGTTAATTAGCATTGCCTAAGTTTATTTTTTGTTTTTTCTGTCCTCCTGGCCATCGGACCTTACTTTATTCTTTGTTACTTAGTGTTGTGATGTGAGGTTTTGCCTATAACTTGATAAATATTTTGTACATCTTTATTTGTAACTTAGGCAAAGCAATGTAATGTAAAGCAATGTAATATTAGTGTTACAGTTATTGATAATAACAGCAATAGTTTGATGGACCTTCGTCCCTTCCCCCGACCAGGAAAGGGTCTCTTTGAATTTTACAACAGAGTTTGGGGGGACAGTTTAGCAAGTGTTTCTCTGCTAAAGTCTTCCAACCCCTGCAAGAAAGCCAGGCTGCCTAACTGCTAAGTTTTACTTTAATATATGGTCTTGGGGGGTGGCAGGTATTAAGATGTTCTTGTCCCCCATTGGTCTGAAGTATGGCTGTTTGAAATTGGCTTGGATCAAAAGCTTTTAAGTACCATGTCGTCCTATTGGCTCTAGGGGTTGGACAGAACATCTATAAATCTGCTTGCTTAACCTCACACTCACTCTCTCTTACTAACATCTGATGAAGAAGCATCTCTTACCAAACCGATGAACTGAAAGGACAACACAATGGAGAGAACAGCTCAGCAGCCATATTGAACAGACATTTGGCTGAAAGCTGACTACAAATGAACTAGAGACATTTTTAAGTAGATAGATCGATGTTAGTATAGTAGGCAGGATTAGATAGATGTTAGTATAGTAGGCAGGATTAGATAGATGTTAGTATAGTAGGCAGGATTAGATAGATAGATAGATAGATAGATAGATAGATAGATAGATAGATAGATAGATAGATAGATAGATAGATAGATAGATAGATAGATAGATAGATAGATAGATAGATGTTAGTATAGTAGGCAGGAATAGATAGATAGATAGATAGATAGATAGATAGATAGATAGATAGATAGATAGATAGATAGATAGATAGATAGATAGATAGATAGATAGATAGATAGATAGATGTTAGTATAGTAGGCAGGAATAGATAGATAGATAGATAGATAGATAGATAGATAGATAGATAGATAGATAGATAGATAGATAGATAGATAGATAGATAGATAGATAGATAGATAGATAGATGTTAGTATAGTAGGCAGGATTAGATAGATAGATGGATTAGATAGATAGATAGATAGATAGATGTTAGTATAGTAGGCAGGATTAGATAGATAGATAGATAGATAGATAGATAGATAGATAGATAGATAGATAGATAGATAGATAGATAGATAGATAGATAGATAGATAGATAGATAGATAGATGTTAGTATAGTAGGCAGGATTAGATAGATAGATAGATAGATAGATAGATAGATAGATAGATAGATAGATAGATAGATAGATAGATAGATAGATAGATAGATAGATAGATAGATAGATAGATAGATGTTAGTATAGTAGGCAGGATTAGATAGATAGATAGATAGATAGATAGATAGATAGATAGATAGATAGATAGATAGATAGATAGATAGATAGATAGATAGATAGATAGATGTTAGTATAGTAGGCAGGATTAGATAGATAGATAGATAGATAGATAGATAGATAGATAGATAGATAGATAGATAGATAGATAGATAGATAGATAGATAGATAGATAGATAGATAGATGTTAGTATAGTAGGCAGGATTAGATAGATAGATAGATAGATAGATAGATAGATAGATAGATAGATAGATAGATAGATAGATAGATAGATAGATAGATAGATAGATAGATAGATGTTAGTATAGTAGGCAGGATTAGATAGATAGATAGATAGATAGATAGATAGATAGATAGATAGATAGATAGATAGATAGATAGATAGATAGATAGATAGATAGATAGATGTTAGTATAGTAGGCAGGAATAGATAGATAGATAGATAGATAGATAGATAGATAGATAGATAGATAGATAGATAGATAGATAGATAGATAGATAGATAGATAGATAGATAGATAGATAGATAGATAGATAGATAGATAGATAGATGTTAGTATAGTAGGCAGGATTAGATAGATAGATGGATTAGATAGATAGATAGATAGATAGATGTTAGTATAGTAGGCAGGATTAGATAGATAGATAGATAGATAGATAGATAGATAGATAGATAGATAGATAGATAGATAGATAGATAGATAGATAGATAGATAGATAGATAGATAGATAGATGTTAGTATAGTAGGCAGGATTAGATAGATAGATAGATAGATAGATAGATAGATAGATAGATAGATAGATAGATAGATAGATAGATAGATAGATAGATAGATAGATAGATGTTAGTATAGTAGGCAGGATTAGATAGATAGATAGATAGATAGATAGATAGATAGATAGATAGATAGATAGATAGATAGATAGATAGATAGATAGATAGATGTTAGTATAGTAGGCAGGAATAGATAGATAGATAGATAGATAGATAGATAGATAGATAGATAGATAGATAGATAGATAGATAGATAGATAGATAGATAGATAGATAGATAGATAGATAGATGTTAGTATAGTAGGCAGGATTAGATAGATAGATGGATTAGATAGATAGATAGATAGATGTTAGTATAGTAGGCAGGATTAGATAGATAGATGGATTAGATAGATAGATAGATAGATAGATGTTAGTATAGTAGGCAGGATTAGATAGATAGATAGATAGATAGATAGATAGATAGATAGATAGATAGATAGATAGATAGATAGATAGATAGATAGATAGATAGATAGATAGATGTTAGTATAGTAGGCAGGATTAGATAGATAGATAGATAGATAGATAGATAGATAGATAGATAGATAGATAGATAGATAGATAGATAGATAGATAGATAGATAGATGTTAGTATAGTAGGCAGGATTAGATAGATAGATAGATAGATAGATAGATAGATAGATAGATAGATAGATAGATAGATAGATAGATAGATAGATAGATAGATAGATGTTAGTATAGTAGGCAGGATTAGATAGATAGATAGATAGATAGATAGATAGATAGATAGATAGATAGATAGATAGATAGATAGATAGATAGATAGATAGATAGATAGATAGATAGATAGATAGATAGATAGATAGATAGATAGATAGATAGATGTTAGTATAGTAGGCAGGAATAGATAGATAGATAGATAGATAGATAGATAGATAGATAGATAGATAGATAGATAGATAGATAGATAGATAGATAGATAGATAGATAGATAGATAGATGTTAGTATAGTAGGCAGGATTAGATAGATAGATAGATAGATAGATAGATAGATAGATAGATAGATAGATAGATAGATAGATAGATAGATAGATAGATAGATAGATAGATGTTAGTATAGTAGGCAGGATTAGATAGATAGATAGATAGATAGATAGATAGATAGATAGATAGATAGATAGATAGATAGATAGATAGATAGATAGATAGATAGATAGATAGATAGATAGATAGATAGATACTTTATTAATCCCGAGGGGAAATTCACATTGGTAGGAGTGAACGGTGAAATAGATAATATAGATAAAAAGGTAGAAAGATAAAGCTGTACATGGAGCTGCTGGAAAGGCTGCCACTGAGTCATATAACATGTAATATAGTCATATAACTAACAAGTCTGTGTGCCGCCTGAAACTACACATTACCATTTAATCAGGTTGTATGGTTGCCAATATTCAAATGTACTTTGCATATTGTTATAATTTATGAATATTACCAATAATTCATTGTTTAAATTGTAGTTTAACTCCTGCTTGCCTTTTACTACACCTAACTGCCTGAGGTTATAGATGTAGAAGGGACGGTGGGGAGACGTTATCTACTATAATACCTTATAAACAGTGGTAAGTCTGTGAGATCTGAGGCGTTCTGACAAAGGCTACACATTAATAATACAAAGGGGAAAGTAGAGCAATATAATACTCTACCAAGACAAAACACTTAGTATTGCCTAATCTTATTTTTATATTTGTATTGTTTCTAAACTTTTCTTCATCTTGTAAAGCACTTTGAGCTACATCATTTGTATGAAAGCGCACTACAGAAATAAATGTTGTTGTGGCAGTGTCAGGGACTGGGAGGCTAGACTGGGTTGAAGGAAACAATTATTGCAAATTTAAAAGTGGAGACCCCATTCTGGGTGGAAAACTGAAATCTGAAAATTCACTGTTGCCACTTCAGATTTTCCAACATATAACCCAGAGCGGGACACAAAATGCAGAGATGTCCTTAATAAAAACCTGCTGCCAGAGCATTGCGGACTCTGACTGCGCCAAAAGTTCACCTTCCAACGGGACAAAGACACTAAATACAAAGTGAAGACCACACAGGAGCGGCTTAGGGTCGACTCTGTGAATGTTCTTGATTGGCCCACCCACAGACAGGACTTTAACTCTGAGCGAACATCTTTGGGGAGACGTGTTCATTGATGTTCTCCATCCAACCTGACAGAGCATGAGAGGATCTGCAGAGAAGAACAACACAAAATCCCCCCAAATCCAGGTGTGTGAAGCTTGTTGTGTCAAACTCAAGAGGACGGCTGGCTGGAATGGCTGCCAAAGGGTATGGGTTCAACAGAGTACTCAATAAAGCGTCTGAATACTCACGTCAGTGTGAGATTTCCATTCTTTATTTTAATTAAATTTGCAATAAGTTCTAAAGTCCAGTTTCTCGTTGTTATTCAAGGGTATTGACTGTTGCTTGATGTGAGGAAAAGTGAATTGAAATGATTTTAGCACAAGGCGGCACCACAACAAAATGTGAAAAGAGGAGAGGGGGTCTGAAGACTTTCTGAAGGCTCTGTGCATCAGACTCCATGAATTTTATAAATTCCGCACATTTTTTAACAAGTAGGGTAACTTAAGCTCTAAATAAATATTTTCTTTGATTACATTTTTTTAAATTAACAGTCTCTGCCCACAAATTCGTTCCTTGCGTCGGTTGACATTTTTGCTTCATCTTTCTTTGGCCTCATCGGCCTCCTTTGCAGCCATTCATCCCATTCCTCTCGTCACACGTCGACTCACCTTTTATTTCTGACTTCCTTGGGCGAAGTCCTGCAGTGCTTTATAGTGTGCGTTATACTCTCCTGTCGATAGAAAATAAAGAACCGTTATGACACGTGCACACACGGCTTTAACAGACACAGAAAGGTCACTCTGGCTGAGCTTCAGAGTATCTGTGTGGAAATGGGAGAAACTTCCAGAAGGCCAACCGTCCCTACAGCACTCCACTAATCTGCGCTTTATAACGGAGTGGTTAAGACGACACACTGGAAGTTCGCGAAATTTTCTAGTCTGGTGAAACTAAGATGGAACTGGCTGGCCGCATTTGTAAGTGTCATGTGTGGAGGAAACCGGGCAACGTTCACCACCCGTGCAATGCCACTCCAATGGTGAAACACGGTGGTGGCAGCATCAGGAACTGGGAGGCTAGACAGGGTTGAAGGAAAGAATTACCGTATATACTTGCAGATAAGTTCTCCCGCGGATAAGTCGGGGCTTGATTTTTATCGTATAATTTCCGGTATTTTATAATGTCGGTCGTATAAGACGAATGCGGAAAACTCATGCTGTTGGTACAAGAGATTATGATCTGCTAACACCCACCTGAGAGAGTAACCACGGAGCACACGGCCTTCTTTTTCTTGTGCCTACGTGACCACACGGTAATACCCAAACTATTCCGAAGCAACGTTTGCACTGTTTTGTGTTTTTTGTATTTTACACCCTCATTCACCTTTATCGTAAGAGCTTCCCTTATGTACGATGAAGCGTTCGATCAGAAGAAAATATGAAACTGGTTTTAAATTAAAAGTCGTTGAAGTGGCAAAAGAAATTGGTAACGGCACTGCTGCAACAAAATTCAATGTGTCCGAGAAACTGATGCGACATTAGGGACCTATAGGTAACTATGTTCCACCCGCACTAACTTTAAGATAGATAGATAGATAGATAGATAGATAGATAGATAGATAGATAGATAGATAGATAGATAGATAGATAGATAGATAGATAGATAGATAGATAGATAGATAGATAGATACTTTATTAATCCCAGGGGGAAATTCACATACTCCAGCAGCACCTTACTGATACAAAAAAAACAATATTAAATTAAAGATTGATAATAATGCAGGTAAAAACAGACAACAACTTTATATAATGTTAACGTTTACCCCCCCGGGTGGAATTGAAGAATCGCATAGTTTGGGGGAGGAACGATTTAAGGTTAGTATCTGTGGTTGGGATAGGCCAGTCTAATAATTTAAAATTCAAAAATTAAGTAACCGGGGCAGCTGCGTCACAATAATAGAAAAAAAAACAAAAAAAAAATGTCATATTTTTGAGCAGGCATATAAGTCGGGGTCTGATTTTATGATCGATTTTTTGGGTTTCAAGACCTGACTTATACGTGAGTATACAGTCATCCCTCACCTATCGTGGGGGTTACGTTCCAGAGCCCCACGTGATAGGTGAAAATCCGAGAAGCAAAAACCATATGTTTAATATCGTTATTTTTATATTTTCATGCTTGGGTCACAGATTTGCACAGAAACACAGGAGGTTGTAGAGAGACAGGAACTTTATTCAAACACTGACAAACATTTGTCTCTTTTTCAAAAGTTTAAACTGTGCTCCATGACAAGTCAGAGATGACAGTTCCATCTCACAATTAAAAGAATGCAAACATATCTTCATCTTCAAAGGAGTGCGCATCAGGAGCAGAGAATGTCAGAGAGAGAGAGAGAAAGAGAAAAGCAAACAATCAAAAATCAATAGGTGCTGTTCGAGCTTTTAAGTATGCGCAGCACCGTGCGGGAAGCATATCGCTTGACAAAGCAGCCGCAAGTAAGGGAGCAATGTGTTTTTTGAGGAGCGTCCGTATCCTCTATGGCAGTGGTCCCCAACCTTTTTGACAGCAAGGACCACTTTATTAGATGCAAATTTTTCCACGGACCGGTTTTGGGGGGTCGGTCAGTTTTATACACAATTTACATAACATTTCTATTATTATTAAGTTATTAAGCAGTTCGCATACGTTTTCAACCCAAGATTTTTCTTCTTTTTTTGCCATTCCTACAGATTGCACATCACAAACATTAACACTGCTATCTTTTTTCGTGTCTATAGGAGGGTGACAATGAGTTAAATTCCAATGGATGTTTTTCAAATGTTAACAAGAAATAAGCAAAAGGTATCACTGAAAACCACAGAAAACAAAAACAGCAAAAAAAAAAAAAAAAAAACAGTACGAGGAAAGTTCGAAGAAAGAGATTTTTTTTTACAATGTTTCTGTTTGGGGATCGTTGTGCAAACGTGCACATCTGAGCTGCGACCACAGATCTAACTGCTCTGTGGATGATTCGTTCAAGCATTTCAAGGTCACTTTGTTGTAATGAAAGTATCTGTTGAATGTACTTCGTAGTAACGCGATTTCTATAGACTCGTGTCATATGGGGAAACTGTCGGGACCATAAAAATATTTTGTTGTAATAGTCTCTCACCTCGGTCTCTCTCCTCTCTCTACGCCGCTGCAAAGCCCCGCCCGCCAAGCGTTCTGAGAAGTCTGGGTGAGTCTCTGTTGCCAGCAGTTCTCTCGCGGCCCGGCTATCAGACGGCTGCGGCCCGGTAGTGGGTCACGGACCGGTGGCTGGGGACCCCTGCTCTAGGGGTGCAAACAGCCCCCGTACTCACAATATATTTGAGGAGTTTTATTTAATATGTAATACATGCTCTGATTGGGTAGCTTCTCAGTCATCTGCCAATAGCCTCCCTTGTATGAAATCAACTGGGCAAACCAACTGAGGAAGCATGTACCAGAAATTAAAAGACCCATTGTCCACTGAAACCCACGAACCAGCGAAAAATCCACGATATATATTTAAATATGCTTACATATAAAATCCGCGATAGAGTGTAGCCGCAAAAGTCAAAGCACGATATAGCGAGGGATTACTGTATACGGTAATTACGAATTTAAAAGGAGAGACCGAGACCCCATTCTGGGTGTAAAGCTGAAATCTGAAAATTCATTGTTGCCAGTTCAGATTTTTCACTAGCCAACGTATAACTCAGAATGGGACGGAAAGTACAGAGATATCCTTAATGAGCACCTGCTCCAAGAGCACTTTGGACCTCTGACTGCGCCTAAAGTTCACCTTCCAACAGGACAATGACACTAAACACAAAGTGAAGACCACACAGGAGTGGCTTAGGGCTGCGACTTTAACTCTGAGCGAACATCTTTGGGGAGACGTCTTCATTGATGGGCTCCATCCCTCCTGCCATTCCAATGGTGAAACATGATGGTGGCAGCGTCAGGGACCGGGAGGCTACACAGGGTTGAAGGAAAGAATTATTGCAAATTTAAAACTAGAGACCCCATTCTGGGTGGAAAATGAGAGTAATGAGAGTTTGGAATATGAAAAAGAAATGAGAGCATGGACAGGTGCAGTCTGGCACATTCATGAACATACTGCCATCCCAGAAAAGTCGCACAGCAGTCATTCGTATACAGACATGGACAAATGGGTTGGTTCCCTTGCTGTCTGCCCTTCTTGAGAAGTGATGACATGAAAAGCCATTGCCCCCTGTGTACCTGCATGTCATTAATATGTCATCAAGTAAAACAAAGCAAGTGTGACAAGAGATCAGGTGTGGCTTATTCTGCAAAGAGATTCTAAAATGGCCTGGACACATTCATTGGGACCCCTGGAAAAGATGCTAGAGAATTGGATTTGAGGGATGTTTCAAACCAGCTGTTTTCTTGCATTCGTATCACACACATGTCACCAATCGTGCAATCAGTCATTCCGCCGATTTAAATGGAGAAAAGTCGTCACTCTGCTGCGTGGTGTCATCATGTGTCCCACCCTGAATGTGGAGCAGAGAAAGCAAAGGAGAGACTTGTGTGAGGAGATCAGAAAGAAAATGACAGACAAGCGTGTGAAAGGCAAAGGCTAAAAGACCACCATCTCCAAGCAGCTTGATGTTCCCGTCATGATAATTGCAGATGTTACAAAGAAGTTGAAGGTCCATTTCCTAGAAGTTTGCTGTGCAACTGCCTTAGGCAGACATTTTGTTTCCCCAAGCGCTCCAATTTGTCCCCTATGATTGGCACTCTCTCAGTTCAAGGATCCGTATTTTGTTTCCTTATTACTAGTTTGGGGAGGTTTGCTGTATTTTATTATGATATTCGTTCTGTCTTTGTCTTGGTGGCACAGTGGTTGGCACTGCTCCCTTACAGTCAGATCAAATATTTGGCTGCAATAATCGATTCAGAATTTTTGTCCAACTTTTCCATAGCCTTCAAGAACACGTAATCCACCCAGAATCCTTCTCCATTGACTTCAATGCCAATTGTGGAGTTTGGAGAAGTTTCAGTGATTTTGTCTAACTCTGGGCGAAGTGAATTATACGAGGTGACTCTCAACCTTTGTGGTTTCAGGACACATGTTTTTTTTCCTCTTTAAGTTCACTGACACCCAACATATAATACAGATAGAGAGAGGGGAATAGTATCACGTAGCACCGTTCGGTAGATGGGGTTTGAGGCAGTGGGTTCAGCAGCTGAAATGGCTTTTTATTTTTGTTTTTCTTCATCGATGGCCAAGTTGGCAATGATCTTATAGTAGGCATGTGTGAAAGTTCTGCACATAGCTGCTACATCTCTGCGATATCATGTTGGCTTTGCAAAGCATCATTGGATGCTTGGTGAAAATAAGCCGGCCATAGGATAAATTTCCAGGAAAACATTTGGCAAACATTCTACCCCTGAATTTCAACAAAAGTTGACATCAGCCCTGAAAGAGTTAATTATATACTGGATGGAGTGGTGGCTCTGAGGCTAAGGATCTGTGCTGGTATCCAGAAGGTTGTCGGTTCAAATCCCCGTTGTGGTGGACACCCGGGACGCCTTGACAATGAAAGCACGTGTGGGAAGAGAGCATGTCCAGGACATTATCTCCCTTGGAACACTAGAGGGTAGCCCACCTGGTTTGCACAGGTTTGAAGCCTGTGGCCACTGTCAAGGGTGTTGTGGGGTACAAAATCTGTACATTTTGGTTTATATTTCCAATATATTTTGTTCAAGACAAGACAACAGATGAACTACATTCAGGACAAATCAAAGCAGGTCTTCTTCCCAGTTATATATCACTTTTAAAACAGCTGTTCCAACAAAGAAAGGAAGACATGCTGGTGGCTCAGGCTATCAATTACTTCATAACCTGAGAAACGATGGACATCTAATTATTTTACAACCTGGGAAAGGAAGACCTGCCGATACCTCAGAGAACATAAAAAAAGTTTTATTGTTTAGAAAAACGGACAGTGAATTCATTCATCATATTGACAGCCAGCCAATCAGAATATCTAACAATCACATCTTGCAAAACTCCCCGGTAGAATTTTAGAATAAATATGCCTCATCTGAAGAGCGATACAGGAGGGTGGAAGAAGAAGGGATGAAGACGTCAGAAGAGAACAGAGCGACGTCAATGTGTGGCCATTTCCATCCGATCATCAGAAAAGCATCATGAATAACTACGAGTGCTAGATCACAAGCCACCTGCAACATTCATCCTTGTCATCTTTACTTTTTCGTAAACCTTTTCTAAAGACTATATATCTCCAGACTTTTCTGTCAGTCCTATTTTCTATTATTCTTTGTTCTACTGGTATTATTATCTATACTAATAAAAAGCAAAGCCTTCACTGACTCACTCACTCACTTACTCACTCACTCACTGACTCACTGACTGACTGACTCACTCATCACTAATTCTCCAACTTCCCGTGTAGGTGGAAGGCTGAAATTTGGCAGGCTCATTCCTTACAGCTTACTTACAAAAGTTAGGCAGGTTTAATTTCGAAATTCTACGCGTAACGGTCATAACTGGAACCTCGTTTTTGTTCATATACTGTAATAGACTGCAGCTCAATGGCCGTGGGAGGCGGAGTTGCGTATCACGTCATCACGACCCACGTAATCACGTGAACTGACTGTGAACGCAGTACGTAGAAAACAAGGAAGAGCCCCAAAGAGCACTGAAGAAAACATTCATTACACAATTGAGAAGGCAGCGAAACAATAAGAAGCGAGCGAGTGACGCATACAAGCATATTCATAAGTGCAGCTACTGTGGAAACAAAGCATGGTGTAAACCGTAAGTTTAAATTAAGTTTATAGAAACGCTCCCGCTGCCGTTTGCAATACCATATTCACGACATACAAGTTTAATGAGAAGACACGAGGTATAAACGAGACTTTGGATCACTTTGTAACGGAGTTAAAATTGCTGTAGCGAGAAACTTTTAAGTGCTGGGTCTTAGCTAACATTAAATAAAGCCGTGGACATTGCAACATCACACAAGAGAGCGGCTCACGTGAACTGACTGAACACAGCACGAGTGATCACTCATTACACAATTGAAAAGGCAGCGAAACAATAAGAAGCGAGCAAGTGACGCATACAAGCATATTCATAAGTGCAGCTACTGCGGAAACAAAGCACGGTGTAAACCGTAAGTTTAAATTAAGTTTATAGAAACGCTCCCGCTGCCGTTTGCAATACCATATTCGCGACATACAAGTTTAATGAGAAGACACAAGGTATGAACGAGACTTTGGATCACTTTCTAACAGAATCCGCGGATTACATAAAGGAAATGGGTACCTGAACAGAAAAGTGAGTCTACACAATAACTATAACAATCATAATAAACGAACAATAAAACAATACAGAACCTCTAAGCAAGGAGAAAGGACGGCCTTATATGGCGTTCGTTTATAAAACAGCAGGGATATATATGTGTATGTATGTCTATATATATATATATATTATATATATGTAGATATGTATATATATATGTGTATATATATGAAGATATGTAAATATGTATATGTATATATATGTGTCTGTATGTGTATATATATATATATATATGTGTGTGTTTGTATGTATGTATGTATGTGTGTATATATATATGTATGTGTATGTATGTATGTGTATATGTATATATGTATATGTGTGTGTGTACATATGTGTGTATATGTATGTGTATATATATGTTGATATGTGTATATATATATATGTATATATATGTGGATGTGTATATGTATATATATATATATATATATATATATATGTATATATATGTATGTGTATATATGTGTATATGTAGATATGTATATATATGTATATATATGCTTACATAACCTCTTTAACACACTACTTCTCCGCTGCGAAGCGCGGGTATTCTGCTAGTTCCTGTAATACATACCACGCTGCTTTTAACTTTCTATGCTTTGTCTTAATGTCTAGAGTGATTGGAGTAACAAGGTAGATTTCTTTGAGCACCTGGGGCAGCTGGAGATTTGCCATTACCTCTGTGCTGCAAGGTTTATTAAGGCTGAGGGTGTGAGCTCTATCTTATAGTAGGGAACAGGACGTAAAGTAAGGCATTCTTGGCTGATAAATGGCCTATAGTCAGGAACGCTGAGCCTTTGTTTGTTTGAATGTATTCTTGGAGTCCAAAAGTAATATTTAGGTTTGAGATATCATTAAAACATTGTATGTTGCGCATGCCGAAAATAAGTAAGTCTCTTGAAATGCTGAGAGTGTGACAGGCTGTGTTATTCCTAAGGCACTCGTGTAGTTTAAAGTGCTAGTAGTTAACCACCTGTGTGTATATCATTCATGGGGCACTGTTGAGCTTCTGTGTGTATGCGTATAGCTGTGTATGTGTGTGTTAATCTTAAAGTGCAACAGTAGACCAACCCGGTAATGAACTTGACGAATACACTTACCCTTGAAGAAAACAGGTAAAGGGTAAGTAGAGGGAAATACTACGATAATACAAGGTGGCATCTAGTTGTTTGCCGAGCCCTGTTTGGCAGCACTTCTGCCACACCCGGAAGTGCTGCCAGAAGAAGCTTGTTGGACACCTGCTTCCAGGTGGTGTCCTATAAAAGGGGCCACAGTCAGGAGGAAGAAGGACGAAGCTTGTGAGGAGGAGTGGAGGCGGAAGGACTGGCAAAGGGAAGGAAAGAAAAGGACTGTGAACCGTGTATTTTGGGCTGAACTGGTGCTGTGCTATGGGGAATCAGAAAACGTGTCTCCCCACTGAAATAAAAGTGTGTTGTGTACTGCACTTGTGTCTCTGCCTGTCTGTGTCGGGTTAGGGTGGCTGTACGTGCCCCTGTTGCTGCCAACGGGGATCCTTGAGCAAGTGTTGGGCGCTGTACAATGGCTGACCCTGCGCGCTGAACCCAAACGTTATGAGAAAACTTAACAAATTCCTAATACAAGAAATAGTATAAAGGAAATAAAGAAGAAATAAAAGAAATATGTACAGTATATGAAAATAATGTACAAATTTGTAAGTGATTATATGTGTAAGGTATGAATGATTAAGTGAATCATTTCACTTAAACGGGTAGTTCAAAAGAATCAATTCAGTAAGTTGAATCGAAATTCCCAGCACTATTGCAAAGCAAATACATGAGCAGCCTGACGGAGTACAACAGACATATGCAGACTACTAAATCCTTAACAGTAACCCGGTTAAGGGTTTACATGGCCACATACTCAGATTATTCAGGTTTCTCAGAGGCCAGGGTTTACATGGCATTTTAGAAATCAAAGTTCTGTGAATAGTCGAGACATTGAAGCACATGTAAACACACTAAGTGATGGGGGCACTGGGAGAATGAAGATTGTTTAAGCACATTACTGTTTTCTGAGAGCTTCTAACCAAATCCTTCAAAGGGTACCAGACAGTCCAACAAGATGCAGTGCTCACGTCAAACAGTTAATCGGTGTATCTCAAACAAGGTCAAAGGAAAACATTCAAGTAATCTGAAGAAAGAACTTACTTAATGTGTTTGATTCCGCACTTGAAGACCCTTGAGGGAAGCCAGACAAAGGAGGTAACTGCAAAGAAGAGAAGAAATTAGGTTTGAGAGAATACAATACTATCACACACGTGCGCTTGGGGAACAACTTACAGGCCGAGTTGATGACAATATTACCCCAGGCCACCTGAGGGCAGTGTGCAATAATATATAATATCTCTTCTTGTTTCCCCTCTGTAGAAAGGAAGACTGATGTGCCACCATCCATGATGTCATTACCGCGTATCGCCCAACTGTACCTGCCACTTCCTCCCAGAAACCATTGTATCCGGAGCCACTTCGCCTTGGGGCAGACTCAGTCTCCATTTCAGTGCTTACTGTTACCACTCGTTTTCTTCGGCTCTTTTTGCGCACCCTTCAATATACAGGGTTTGCCTTCAGATGCCCCAGACCCTTTATGAGCTTCTTTTGTGTTTTCTCTTACACTACATAAGAACATACATAAGAAATTTGACAAACGAGAGGAGACCATTCAGTCCATCAAGCCCATTTGTTTAGTCAATAGCTCAGCTGTCCCAATAAATTACTTACTAATAAGCATTGAGTTTGCCTTTTAAATCTTTTATTTTTTAATAATTGTTTTGTAGTCAATGATGTCATATTTTTGTGACATAGTGGCAGAATGTTAAGTGTTGCTGCCTTTGCTGATCCAGCGTCCAGAGTTCAAATCTGGCACTCTGTTGTTGTCCATGTGGAGCAAACACATTCTCCCTGTGCCTATGTGGCATTACCAGAGTGGTGCCGGCTAACTGACGTAGCAATTCTAAATTGGCCCAGTGTGGGTGTTCATGAGAGCGAGCATTTGATGGACTGGTGACGTTGTCCAGGCTGGCACCTGATGCTGCCAGGAAAGGCATTGGCTCCCTGCTAAGCTAATTTAACACTTACTACAGTGCATCCAGAAAGTATTCACAGCGCATCACTTTTTCCACATTTTGTTATGTTACAGCCTTATTCCAAAATGGATTAAATTCATTTTTTCCTCAGAATTCTACACACAACACCCCATAATGACGTGAAAAAACTTGACTTGAAGTTGTTGCAAATTTATTAAAAATAAAAAAATTGAGAAAGCACATGTACATAAGTATTCACAGCCTTTGCCATGAAGCTCAAAATTGAGCTCAGGTATCATCCTGTCCTATCATCCCTGATCATCCTTGAGATGTTTCTACGGCTTCATTGGAGTCCACCTGTGGTAAATTCAGTTGACTGGACCTGATTTGGAAAGGCACACACCTGTCTATATAAGGTCCCACAGTTGACAGTTCATGTCAGAGCACAAACCAAGCATGAAGTCAAAGGAATTGTCTGTAGACCTCCGAGACAGGATTGTCTCGAGGCACAAATCTGGGGAAGGTTACAGAAAAATTTCTGCTGCTTTGAAGGTCCCACTGAGCACAGTGGCCTCCATCATCCATAAGTGAAAAAAGTTTGAAACCACCAAGACTCTTCCTAGAGCTGGCCGGCCATCGAAACTGAGCGATCAGGGGAGAAGGGTCTTAGTCAGGGAGGTGACCAAGAACCCGATGGTCACTCTGTCAGAGCTCCAGAGGTCCTCTGTGGAGAGAGGAGAACTTTCCAGAAGGACAACCATCTCTGCAGCAATCCACCAATCAGGCCTGTATGGTACAGTGGCCAGACGGAAGCCACTCCTTAGTAAAAGGCACATGGCAGCCCACCTGAAGGACTCTCAGACCATGAGAAAGAAAATTCTCTGGTCTGATGAGGCAAAGATTGAACTCTTTGGTGTGAATGCCAGGCGTCACATTTGGAGGAAACCTGGCACCGCTCATCACCAGGCCAATACCATCCCTACAGTGAAGCATGGTGGTGGCAGCATCATGCTGTGGGATGTTTTTCAGCGGCAGGGACTGGGAGACTAGTCAGTATAAAGGGAAAGATGACTGCAGCAATGTACAGAGACATCCTGGATGAAAACCTGCTCCACAGCGCTCTTGACCTCAGACTGGGGCGACGGTTCATCTTTCAGCAGGACAACGACCCTAAGCACACAGCCAAGATATCAAAGGAGTGGCTTCAGGACAACTCTGTGAATGTCCTTGAGTGGCCCAGCCAGAGCACAGACTTGAATCCGATTGAACATCTCTGGAGAGATCTTAAAATGGCTGTGCACCGACGCTTCCCATCCAACCTGATGGAGCTTGAGAGGTGCTGCAAAGAGGAATGGGCGAAACTGGCCAAGGATAGGTGTGCCAAGCTTGTGGCATCATATTCAACAAGACTTGAGGCTGGAATTGCTGCCAAAGGGGCATCGACAAAGTATTGAGCAAAGGCTGTGAATACTTTGTACATGGGATTTCTCAGTTTTTTTATTTTTAATGAATTTGCAAAAACCTCAAGTAAACTTTTTTCACGTTGTCATTATGGGGTGTTGTGTGTAGAATTCTGAGGAAAAAAATGAATTTAATCCATTTTGGAATAAGGCTGTAACACAAAAAATGTGCAAAAAGTGATGCGTTGTGAATACTTTCCGGATGCACTGTACATCTTTGGGTAAAATTTGTACTGGATTGTATTTGAAAATCAGTGAAAGTCTCTTAAAGTTCATGTGCTTAGTATAATCATTTGAGTTTTCAATCATTTCTTCAAACTTAAAAACTTAAAAATCCCACAGTTTGTATAACTTCTAAAAAATGTTTATCTTGCCATATCTTTCGGGTCAGTTTTGACCCACCATTGACTTTAATGGATTTTCCACCATGTGCAGCGTACGTAGCTGAGTTTGTTGAGGGTTTCCAAATAGTTCAAATGCAACTACCAGAAAGGCAATTCAGGAGTTAATATGACTTGTTGTACAAAAAGACAGCACCGTTCAAGTGTCCTCGTTTTAAAAATTTAAAGGAAACTGTTCACACAAAAAAAAAAAAATAAGGAAATAAGTTGATATACACAATCAAGGGAAAAGGGGAATCTAAATTATTCTACTTGAGGCTTAGGCATCTGGGTTATATTTCTTAAGGTTTCTATGTGTCATCTCATTCAGTGCACATACGTGTATCCGTCAGAAAACTGTATGCCCTTAGGGCCGATCTGACTAACAGTTCACGTTTCTCTCCAGCTGTCTAACTTTAACCTCCTTAACGCTAAACCTGTAAAAGCTGTGCTAAAAGCGTCACTTCCGAGTGTCGCTCAGGCAACTGTATAGAAACGTCTTGCATAAGACCTGAGGATTACTTGGGCTGTAAAAGTGCCAACAGCGTTAGTACCGAGTGTTACTCGGGCAATGGTGTAGACGCGTCCTCTCTTAGCCACATAATGACGTCTCATGAGAAACGCCTCTCATCAGCGGTGATGACCAAGTGAATCTGTCTTCAGGTAGTGAAAATGAAGCTGAAAGGGATTTTGGGAATCTGATGTGCAGTGTGCTGCTCATTATTAGTAGTAGTAGTAGCAGTAGTATTACTATACAAAATTAGTATTATTTGTATCATTATTATACTTTCTACACTTTTAGTGTTTGCACGTTTTACACTACAAAGATGAGATTTAATAAAAATGTCATTTTTCAAGCCAAAAAATGCAACGCTTTTTACGTGTGGAATGCTAAGGAAGCAAATCTAAAGGTTATTCTGTCGTCACACAGAGCTAACATTAAGAACATTCCATTGCTTTCTGGCTTGTAGGGGGTTAAACTGTATCTTGCATTATCATAATTTAAGCTACATTATAATTAAATTTAAACTAAGCAAAAAGCTAAGGTAAATTTAACATTAACGCCCTTCGGATGAGATGTAAAACCAAAGTCCTGACTATCTGTGGTCATAAAAGATCCCTGGGCATCCCTTGTAAAGAGTAGGGTGTATCCCAATGTCCTGGCTAAATTGCCCACCATGGCCTAGTTATTCTGGACCCTAATCATCCCCGGTCTCTATAATTGGCTCTCTCTAACCACCTAGCAGATCATGTGTGGTGAGTGTACTGGTGCAGAAATGGCTGCCGTCACATCAACCAGGTGGATGCTGTACATTGGTGGTGGTTGAAGTGGCTCCCCACTCTCTACGTAAAGTGCTCTGAGTAATGAGAAAAGCGCTATATATACTGTACATCCATCTATCCATCCATTATCCAACCCGCTATATCCTAACTACAGGGTCACGGGGGTCTGCTGGAGCCAATCCTAGCCAACACAGGGCGCAAGGCAGGAAACAAACCCCAGGCAGGGCGCCAGCCCACCAAAGGGCATGCACACACACACACACCCACATACTAAGCACACACATTAGGGACAATTTAGAATCGCCAATGCACCTGACCTGCATGTCTTTGGACTGTGGGAGGAAACCAGAGCGCCCGGAGGAAACCCACGCAGACACGAGGAGAACATGCAAACTCCACACAGGGAGGACCCGGGAAGCGAACCCAGGTCTCCTAACTGCGAGGCAGTAGCGCTTACCCACTGCACCACCGTGCCGCCTTATTTTTTTCATTTCTTCTAAAATATATGATGTAGTGCCCTGTAACCTGTATGTGTGTATGCGAGACCATCAATTATGTTAAATAAACCCCAGGCAGGGTGTCAGCCCACCGCAATATACTGTACATGTGAAGAAGAATTATCCATCCATCCATCCATTTTCCAACCCGCTGAATCCGAACACAGGGTCACGGGGGTCTGCTGGAGCCAATCCCAGCCAACACAGGGCATAAGGCAGGAACCAATCCTGGGCAGGGTGCCAACCCACCGCAGGACACACACAAACACACCAAGCACACACTTGGGCCAATTTAGAATCGCCAATCCAGCTAACCTGCATGTCTTTGGACTGTGGGAGGAAACCGGAGCGCCCGGAGGAAACCCACGCAGACACGGGGAGAACATGCAAACTCCACGCTGGGAGGACCCGGGAAGTGAACCCAGGTCCCCAGGTCTCCTAACTGCGAGGCAGCAGTGCTACCCACTGCGCCACCGTGCCTCCAAGAAGAATTATTATTATTATTATTATTAACTGAAAAGATTTGGCTCTTGCAGGGTAGTTTATCTGCTCATAACCCATAAAAACACTGTAAATGTCATCTGTCCTAAAATGTAAGGTCCCGCCACATTAGACAACTTTTCCAGTGATTTTCAGATGTATGTAATGTTAGCGAGTCGGAGAAAGGCAGCGGCACTAAGTCACTACTTGAAGACATTATGAGGGTTATGAATCATTTGCTAATAGCTGGAAGACTTACAGCCTACTTTTTCTTTATTTTATATTGCGTGTCACTCATGCGTGTCATGGGCTCAGTTGAGGTGTTTAATAACCTGCTGAGACTACAGGGGGCGCTATCAAGTCAAGTCAAGTCAAGTTGGAGAGCATGTACTGGTACAGCGCGTTGCCGCACCCACCACACGACGAAACAACTCGGGATCCCATTCTGCATACCCCCCCAAGGAAGACATGCGGTCCAGTCCCACCCTCCGGAAATGACCCTCTATCTGCTGTGGCCAGGTGTGACGTGGGCGACCCCTTGGGCCTGGTTCAGTCACTCAGGTCCTCAACAATGAGGGTCCAGTGAGCCAGATCACCCTCGGGTAATGGCGCCACAGGGCCGTAGTGCCATAACTGACGCTCCCTCACAATTTGCCTCATTCAGGACGCCGTCAAACCAACGGGACCTATGGATTCTCCAAAGAGACACATAAAGGAGTCCAGTCTTCATCTCAGGTCACTGGATAGCATCCATGTCTCGCAACCATATAGCAAAACAGGGAGCACCAGAACCCTAAAGACTTGGTAACTCGCTAACATTTTTTGTTTATTTACAGAGAAGCCCCCCACCCCACTGTGAGGGTAATGGCCACCACCCATTCTGGTTCAGCCGCCCAGAGGGAGGTGTCATTACTGGATGTCAGACTGAACTCTGCTAGCACTCTGACCCTGGCTAACCAGCTCAACAATTTCATTTTGTTTCACTTTGATACCCCGCATATGACCGGAAGCACACGCCAAAGAGCTTATCTTTTTGTTTTGCCTTTTCTGTCTGCGGACAATAAACGGGACGACCCGGTTGGCACCCCACATTTTCTAGCATAGTGGAGCTGTCGTTCCTGCACATGGTCATAAGGGTAATTCACCGGGTGTATCATAACCAGGTGCTTGTGCTTATCCCTAAACCCCGTTGCTGCTCAGACTGTGCTGTGCATTGAGTTCTGCGGAGGTCGTTTTTATTTCTTTCTTTTTTTATTTTTTTTTGGATTATGGGTCCAAAGCTGAAGATCAAACGTTCAAAGGGTCATTTCATTTTCTGGTTTAGGGAGCCTCTCCCAACAACAATCAGACACGAGGCAAATAAGCAGAACCTGCACAGTCCCACCAGCCCGTCATCCACACTCACATCAGCTCCGACTCGCATCTCATCCTGACAACTTGACCGTGGACTCTGGAAGAAATACGACATCCCTGGAGAACAGTCGCCCGATTCAGCACCAGAGTAGGGACCGTCCGCTTTGGGTGACACTTGCCACGTACAGAATGTTTTGTATTAAAATGCATAACCGCCGCCATTTTGCTAATGTTGTATTCAACATAGTTGAGGTCTGAAAGTTCAAACTGTTTAAAACTATAAGTTTCCAAGTCATATTTCAAAGGAGTAGGGTGCCCAGGAGTTATTTAACTCTTCTTCTTCTTGCAGCAGTCCTGCATATTAAGTGAAACGTTTCATCTGAAAAATTGCCATTTTCAACAGACGTATTCTTTTCAATGTGGCCGGAAAACAAAACAGCTCCTTTGTTCCCAGAAGATTCTCTTGGGAAAGGTTTTCCATATCAAAGTAAAGGGACTCGTCAAACGGCAGTGCTGCTCTCTGCCTCCCTTTACTGTTTCTCTTAGGATCTGAAGCAGTCCGTCAGCGAATAAAATGAATCGAACTTGAAACTTCTGTGGGGAGCTTCCTCGATTCGATGTCATTGGAGATGCCAGGTCAGAAAATACTCAGAGACGCGGGGGGTTGTAGCCATGAATCTGTCCTTTCATTTGTATAAATAAATGTGTGCTTATTTCAATCTTCAAGAGTTTCACCTGCTGTTTGCTCTGACATTACGCATTCTGAAGTCCTCGGCAAATATAACTCATGTTTACCTCGGAGAGCCGCCACTCTTATACCAGAAACGCTTTACACTTTCTAGGTGCTCAGGTCTTCAGCTGAAGCTCTCTGTGACATTTTGTAACATACAGTAGCTGTCTGGCAATGAAGCGCCTACTCTTGGGTAATGGCGGGTGGGCAATAGCAGTGAAGAATATCCATCCATCTGTCCATTTTCCAACCCGCTGAATCCGAACACAGGGTCACGGGGGTCTGCTGGAGCCAAACCCAGCCAACACAGGGCACAAGGCAGGAACCAATCCCGGGGAGGGTGCCAACCCACCGCAGGACACACACAAACACATCCACACGCCAAGCACACACTAGGGCCAATTTAGAATCACCAATCCATCTAACCTGCATGTCTTTGTACTGTGGGAGGAAACCCACGCAGACACGGGGAGAACATGCAAACTCCACACAGGGAGGACCCGGGAAGTGAACCCGGGTCTCCTTACTGCGAGGCAGCAGTGCTACCAACTGTGCCACCATGCCGCCCAGTGAAGAATACAATAATCCCTCACTTATCGCGGGAGATAGGTTCCAAGGCCGACCGCGATAACTGAATTTCCGCAAAGTAGGGACACCATATTTATTTAATTATTTAACTTGTATTTGGACGTTTTTAAACCCTCCCTGTATTGTTTACAACCCATCATTTACTCTATTAAAAACAGGGACAACTGCTAAGCAATATGAAATCAGTAGATAAGTTTACACTTACTGTATAGCGAAGTACACGTAGCAGCTTGTAGGCGGTCATGACGTCGTCGACCTTGTTGCAAAGATTCCTAAAGCAGATTCCATCCAGACTACTGCCTTATCACGTCCACTTGCAACTCGTTTTGCACCCTGGTTAAAGGACACTGCGGCTGTAGATCTTATATGCTTTTCCTCCTTTTTAAATAAAAAGAATCGATGTCCTGCAGCGGTGTAGCTGTTCCCTTCCTTCAACATATCCAAAACTTTTACCTTTTCTGCAATCATTTGCATCTTCTGTTGGTGCTTGGACACGGCCCCTGAAGCATTAGCACGTTAATGCTGAATGAGTGAGATGAGACTTCCTGGTTAATGCAACACTCCGTCACTGAGCCAATCAGCAGCACACAGGAACTTAACTGCGTGCTCTGATTGGGTAGCTTCTCAGCAATCCGCCAATAGCATCTCTTGTATGAAATCAACTGGGCAAACCAACTGAGGAAGCAAGTAAAAAGACCCATTGTCCGCAGAAACCCGCGAAGCAGCGAAAAATCCGTGTTATGTATTTAGATATGCTTACATATAAAATCCGCGAAGTCGTGAATCCACGAAAAGTGAACCGCGAAGTAGCGAGGGATTACTGTAAATATATTCTTATTTTGTGTATTTGTTTTGTTGTGGTGCATTTCCCCGAGGGTGATCCAGCTTGTAAGATCCTCATTGTTGGGGACCTGAGTGGCTGGACCAGGCCGAGGGGTCGCCCACGTAACACCTGGCTGCAGCAGATAGAGGGTCACTACCAGAGGGTGGGACTGGACCATGTGTCTGCCTGGGGGGGTTTCCAACCCGGGACCCCGAATTGTTTCATCGTGTAGTGGGTGCGGCAACGCACTGTACCAGTGCATGCCCCTCAATTTGACTTGACTTGACTTGTTTTAAACCTAATATTTTGTTCATCCATCCATCCATTATCCAACTCGCTATATCCCAACTACAGGGTCACGGGGGTCTGCTGGAGCCAATCCCAGCTAACACAGGGCGCAAGGCAGGAAACAAACCCTGGGCAGGGCGCCAGCCCACCACAGGGCACACACTCACACCAAGCACACACTAGGGACAATTTAAATTTAAGCAAAAAGCTAAGGTAAATTTAACATTAACGCCCTTCGGATGAGATGTAACACCAAAGTCCTGACTATCTGTGCTCATAAAAGATCCCTGGGCATCCCTTGTAAAGAGTAGGGTGTATCCCAATGTCCTGGCTAAATTGCCCACCATGGCCTAGTCATTCTGGACCCTAATCATCCCTGGTCTCTATAATTGGCTCTCTCTAACCACCTAGCAGATCATGTGTGGTGAGTGTACTGGTGCAGAAATGGCTGCCGTCACATCACCCAGGTGGATGCTGTACATTGGTGGTGGTTGAAGTGGCTCCCCACTCTCTACGTAAAGTGCTCTGAGTAATGAGAAAAGCGCTATATATACTGTACATCCATCTATCCATCCATTATCCAACCCGCTATATCCTAACTACAGGGTCACGGGGGTCTGCTGGAGCCAATCCCAGCCAACACAGGGCGCAAGGCAGGAAACAAACCCCAGGCAGGGCGCCATCCCACCACAGGGCATGCACACACACACACACACATACCAAGCACACACATTAGGGACAATTTAGAATCGCCAATGCACCTAACCTGCATGTCTTTGGACTGTGGGAGGTAACCGGAGCACCCAGTGGAAACCCACGCAGACACGGGGAGAACATGCAAACTCCACGCAGGGAGGACCCGGGAAGTGAACCACAGGTCTCCTAACTGCGAGGCAGCAGCGCTTACCCACTGCACCACCGTGCCGCCGTATTTTTTTTTATTTCTTCTATAATATATGATATAGTGCCCTGTAACCTGTCTGTGTGTGTGCGAGACCATCAATTATGTTGTCTGTTAGGCTTTTTCTCTGAATTCACTATCGTAATCTTCTTTATTTATTTATCTGGTTTGTACAACGCTATATACTGTATACCCTGCCGTTCTTTCTTATATTCTGTAAGTACCTTGAGCATGGGAAAGGCACTATATAAATAAATGTATTATTATTGCCCACCATAATGTTTGGGACATTGACATATTTTTCCTTGAAGTACCCCCCTCTGCTCCATACTTTAACATTATTATTACTGTTATTACAAGTCCCAAGAGGTTATCAAGAAGGTTATTACAAGTCCCAGGAGGTTCTGCTCAAGCTTTATAACACACTGGTGAGGCCTCATCTGGAGTCTTGTGTGCAGTTTTGGTCTCCAGGCTACAAAAAGGACACAGCAGCACTAGGAAAGGTCCAGAGAAGAGCAACAGGGCTGAGTCCAGGACTACAGGGGATGAGTTATAGGGAAAGATTGAAGAAGCTGAGACTTTCAACCATTTCATGTCAGTAAATGTAAAGAATTACACGTACAAAGTAAAAATGTGAGGGCAGGATACACAATGGAAGGTCAAATCGAGAGAATGTGTAATGAGAAGGATTTAGTAGCTGTAGTGGACTCTAAGCTATCAACTGCCAGTCAGTGTTCAGAAGCCATTAAGAAGTCTAACAGCATGTCAGGTTATATAGCGCCTTGATGTGTGGAGTACAAGTCACAGGAGGTTCTGCTCAGGCTTTATAACACACTGGTGAGGCCTCATCTGGAGTCCTGTGTGCAGTTTGGGTCTCCAGGCTACAAAAAGGACATAACAGCACTAGAAAAGGTCCAGAGAAGAACAACAGGGCTGAGTCCTGGGCTACAGGGGATGAGTTATGAGGAAAGATTAAAAGATCTGAGCCTTTACAGTTTAAGATTAAGAAGATGAAGAGGAGACCTGACTGAAATGTTTAAAATTATAAAGGGAATTAGTCCAGTGGATCAAGATGGTGACATTAAAATGAGGTCATCGAGAATATGGGGACACAGTTGGAAACTTGTTAAGGGTAAATTTTGCAGAAATATTAGGAGGTTTTTATTTACACAAAGAACGATAGACACTTGGAATAAGCGACCAAGTAGTGTGGTAGACAGTAAGACTTTAGGGACTTTCAAAACTCGACTTGATGTTATTTTAGAAGAAATAAGTGGATAGGACTGGCGAGCTTTGTTGGGCTGAATGGCCTGTTCTCGTCTCGATAGTTCTAATGTTCTAATTACAAATCATACAATTCAGACTTTGTGATTAAAGTGCACATTGTAGACTTTCATTTAAGGGGATTTGCAGACATTTTAGTCACACAACACTTTTCCAGCACGGTCCTCCCATTTCAGGACACCATAATGTTTACACACAGCAATGGCAGGTCTATTAACGCTGTCATATTTAGGATTTTGTCACTTATCCCTCACATGCAATGACTGCTTGAAGTCTGCGATTCTTCTCTCGTGATGTTCTGCCAGGCCTCCAATGCAGACATCTTCAGCTCCTGCTTATTTCGGAAGGGCTTGTCTCCTTAGGTTTTCTCTTCAGCATATGGAAGGCCTGCTCAGTTAGATTGAAATCTGGTGACTGGCTTGCCCCTTAAAGTTTCCCATTTTTTAGCTTTGATAAACTCCTGTGTTGCCTCAGCAGTCTGTTTGGCTCATCATCTTGTTGTAGGATGAAGCGTCGTCCTGAGCTTGGAGGCATCTACTGGGACTTGAGCAGATCAGATGTTTCTCCACACCTCATAATTCATTGTACTGTCAGCAGTTTCATCATCAATGAAGAGAAGTGTGCCAGGACCTGTGGCAGCCATACATGCCCAAGTCATAACACCCTCCAGTACAGCCATGTTTAACAGGTGAGGTAGTCTGCTTTGGATCCTGTGCAGTTCCTTGTCGTCTCCACACTTTGCTCTTGTCATCACTCTGATGAGGTTCATTCTTGTCTCATCTGTCCATAAGACCTTTATCCAGAATTCTAAGGCTCTTTTTAGTCCTTTTTCACAAACTGTAATCTGGTCATCCTGTTTTGGTGGTTTGCATCTTGCAGTGTGTCCTCTGTTTTTCTGTTCATGAAGTCTTCTGCTGATAGTCGTCTCTGACATGTCTACATCAGCCCCCTGAAGACTGTTTCTGATCTGACAGACAGGCGTTTGTTGCTTTTTCTTGACCACAGTGAGGATTCTTCAGACATCAGCAGTGGAGGTCTACCTTGGCCTACCAGTCCCTTTGTGATTACTGAGCCCACCAGAGCGTTCTTTCTTCTTCATGATATTCCAGACTGTTGATTTTGGTCATCCTATTGTCTAACTGATGTCTCCAATGGTTTTATTTTTGTATGTCAGCCTCATTATGGCTTCTATGACTGTCATTGGCACAGCTCTTGTTCTCATGTTGATCAGTGGCAACTGCAGACTCCAAAGGGTAGAAGCAGGACGAGGTATCTTATGGAGCCATGAAACCCACCTGAGGAATCACAAACACCTGTGACGTCAATTGTCCCAAACATTATGGGGCCCTGAAATGGGGGGACTGTGTAGAATAAGTGTTGTGTGACCTGAAATGTCTGCAAATCCCCATAAATGAAAGTCAGCGGTCAGCATGGGAAAGGCACTATATAAATAAAATGTATTATTATTATTATTATTAATATGTCTGAATTGTTCGAATGGTAATTTTAAACAGTGGAGCAGTGAAGTCAATCAAGGAGAAATTTGTTGAAACATCAGGCTTGTGTTCTCTCCTGCTTCTGTTAGGCAGCTGGTAAAGAGGGCACATCAGCTGTGCTCTTGAATGCCTTGCTGTTAGGTGGCGCAGCTGGCATGTTGGGCGCTGTGTCGTCAGATGGCACTGTTATGCAGTGCAGTCCAGCATGCAGTGATCTGCTGATTGTAAGTGAGCAGACAGACCTCCTTGTCTGGAGCTTCAGCCGTACCCGTCTCTTGGCTGTTTTCCTTCAATAAACTGATTCCACAAACAACTGTCCCAGATCCAGATCTCAGGTTTGAGACTGATCTTGCTTGTCCTCTGCCTGCGCAGTTACGGCTCACCTGCGGTCAGTGGCAACTCAATCTGACACACTTTTTCCCAGCTCCATGATCCCAAAGCTCCATCAGCATCCATGAGGCACTAGGAACTTTGCTAAGTTGGATGATAGGTTTGACACCAATGTAGTAGTTGGCATTGAGTGCCACAATGGATCTTTTGGCTCTTTACGCAGCTCTTTTAGGTGGCTCTCTACACTTTTAAGGACCCTTCACTGTTGCTACACTAGATGGAATTCTCTTTGCAACTTTGCAGGTTTGACATTTTTATAGGTGCCCCTGCCGCTGGTACCAGAATGCTAGCTAATATTATGGATGATGCGTCTTGTCAGCATTGAGACAATTTTTCACATAATTAAATTTGTCTCTGACACAAAACACTTAAATTCTCTTGCATTCTTTAATAACGAAACCTAAAACAAGGCCGAATGAAAACATCTCGCATGCCTCATGAAATAATTTTGTACTTATTTTAGTCTTCAGCCAATCCTTTTCTACCACACTGTCCATGGGTTATCCCTGCCTGAACCCACTGCTTGCCCACCTGCCCTGTAGCAGCAGGTTTAGAGGATGGATGGATCAACAAATATTATTATCTGTCCTGGCCAAAGCAACTTTCATTTAAACGTTGTCAATTCTTTAAACATATACAGAGATTCTCTTCACAGTTTCAGTTATGGATTTGTTCAGATTTAGCTTGAATGAGGTTGTTTCAACTTGAATATGTTGTATTCAAAACTTTCCTCTTTTGCATGCCTGAAAGATGTCGGCAAACAGATCGTCAGTACTTCTAGAAAAGTATACAGGTGCTGGTCATAGATTATCATGACAAAGTTGATTTATTTCAGTAATTCCATTCAAAAAGTGAAACTTGTATATTAGATTCATTCATTACACACAGACTGATGTTTAATCAAATGTTTATTTCTTTTAATGTTGATGATTATAACTGACAACTAATGAAAGTCCCAAATTCAGTATCTTGGAAAATTAGAATATTGTGAAAAGGTTCAATATTGAAGACACCTGGTGCCACACTCTAATCAGCTAATTAACTCCAAAGCCTTTAAATGGTCTCTCAGTCTAGTTCTGTAGGCTACACAATCATGGGGAAGACTGCTGACTTGACAGTTGTCCAAAAGACGACCATTGACACCTTGCACAAGGAGGGCAAGACACAAAAGGTCATTGCTAAAGAGGCTGGCTGTTCACAGAGCTCCGTGTCCAAGCACATTAATAGAGAGGCGAAGGGAAGGACAAGATGTGGTAGAAAAAGTGGACAAGCAATAGGGATAACCGCACCCTGGAGAGGATTGTGAAACAAAACCCATTGAAAAATGTGGGGGAGATTCACAAAGAGTGGACTGCAGCTGGAGTCAGTGCTTCAAGAACCACCACACACAGATGTATACAAGACATGGGTTTCAGCTGTCGCATTCCTTGTGTCAAGCCACTCTTGAACAAGAGACAGCGTCAGAAGCGTCTCACCTTTGGACTGCTGCTGAGTGGTCCAAAGTTATGTTCTCTGATGAAAGTAAATTTTGCATTTCCTTTGGAAATCAAGGTCCCAGAGTCTGGAGGAAGAGAGGAGAGGCACAGAATCCACATTGCGTGAGGTCCAGTGTAAAGTTTCCACAGTCAGTGATGGTTTGGGGTGCCATGTCATCTGCTGGTGTTGGTCCATTGTGTTTTCTGAGGTCCAAGGTCAATGCAGCCGTCTACCAGGAAGTTTTAGAGCACTTCATGCTTCCTGCTGCTGACGAACTTTATGGAGATGCAGATTTCATTTTCCAACAGGACCTGGCACCTGCACACAGTGCCAAAGCTACCAGTACCTGGTTTAAGGACCATGGTATCCCTGTTCTTGATTGGCCAGCAAACTTGCCTGACCCTATGGGGTATTGTGAAGAGGAAGATGCAATACGCCAGACCCAACAATTCAGAAGAGCTGAAGGCCAAAATCAGAGCAACATGGGCTCTCATAACACCTGAGCAGTGCCACAGACTGATCGACTCCATGCCACGCCGCATTGCTGCAGTAATCCAGGCCAAAGGAGCCCCAACTAAATATTGAGTGCTGTACCTGCTCATACTTTTCATGCTCATACCTTTCAGTTGGCCAACATTTCTAAAAATCCTTTTTTTGCATTGGTCTTAATTGATATTCTAATTTTCCAAGATACTGAATTTGGGACTTTCATTAGTTGTCAGTTATAATCATCAACATTAAAAGAAATAAACATTTCAAATACATCAGTCTGTGTGTAATGAATGAATCTAATACACAAGTTTCACTTTTTGAATGGAAATACTGAAATAAATCAACTTTGTCATGATATTCTAATTTTACGACCAGCACCTGTATTCTTAAAGTTATATGAAAATAAGCATAATATCATAGTGCACGTTAGTATAGCAAGGGTTAAATCACAAAAAGGGCTTGTGCCAGAATATTTTTTTATTTTTCTTAGCAAGCTGGAAACCACAAATATTTCATGAGTCAAGGTCAGGTATGTAGAGTGAGGCCGACAGGCAAGACCCCAAGCAAACCCCCCCCCCCCTCCCCCCCCCCCCCCCCCTCCCCCATTTCTAGGTGGTGAACATGTGTGGAGGACTAGAGATAATGGTGGCAAGAACTGGGCGGGTGCAGGGTGGGGAGCGGGCCTGTCAAGTGGGCATGACAGATAAGATAGAGTGCTACGCTCGTTAGGCTGGCAGATATTGGTGGAATTAATTTGAAGCAGGACCAAGGCAACAGTCTGAGTGAGGTAATCTCTTGATAAGAAGTGGAGTGAGACAGTTCTGTACTTTTTGTAACATGTGAATTTCCCATTGGGATTAATAAAGTATCTATCTATCTATCTATCTATCTATCTATCTATCTATCTATCTATCTATCTAATAAAAGAGTACCATTCTGTCTGCACATCCCGAGGTCTCCGAGGGCCTTCTTTGAGCGGCGTGTTTCTTCCACAGCATACTTGGCACTACAGTGACTGAAATGGCGGTGCGCATGGCTGTGGCTTCTACCTGCCCTTTACAAACAGCAGTGTGGCGGTCTGAGCAAATCTCCATCACACGTCACGCATACCACATGTGACAAAATATTTAAAAACCAAAAGTGTGATGTCTGTCTCTCTGATGAAGCAAACCTGTAAATAAAAGAAAACGCTCCAACTTTCAAATCAGTTAACTAAGCCGCACCCAAATATTACGCCGTGCTTACATTTTCTAACTTCTTAAAATAGAAAGTACCTATTTTGCCACAATTAAAATACGTAGACAAACTTAAAAATACAACATTTTCAGTCACTTAAATATCATTATTGGTCCTTTTTTTTATGACGATAACTGACTCACAAGATGATTTAGACATCCACGAGCCATGCCATGAACTGGAGCCGACATGACTGAGACCATCACTTAGAAATCACGCAATCCCTGCTCCCTTACAGATTTAGAATAACTGGGTTTCGAAACTGGATGGATGGATGAAAATCAAAATGTGACTCACGCATCCTTGAAATACGCAATGAAACGTGATTTCAAAGGAAAAGACGAAACCTGCCATACCGAACAGCAGCTTTGAGTTAAAAGCAGGCCTCAGCCCTGTTTTAACTTTTTTGCAACGTCACTGTGTTTTGTTATTTTTGCTAATGGAATTAAACAACACAACCCCAGTTTGTGCCCTGAAATTTCTTTTCACTGCGGTAGGTTGGCACCCTGCCCAGGATTGGTTCCTGCCTTGTGCCCTGTGTTGGCTGGGATTGGCTCCAGCAGACCCCCGTGACCCTGTGTTCGGATTCAGCGGGTTGGAAAATGGATGGATGGATGGAATTTCTTTTCAGCCCGATTTTTTTTCTACCACTTGACAATAAGCTGTTAAAATAAATAAATAAATAAATGCAGCACTTACTCTTGGGTAGGCAGGATTGAAGGGTTTCACCGAGCTGGTTAGATTCTTCACCTGACTCTCCAGCCCTGCTATTGTGCCCAGAAGCCGATCTTTTTCAAGTCTCATATCCTGGATCTCCCTTATGATTCTCAAGGATTCGGTGTCATGCTTGTCCTGCAGACGTCGCAACCTCCCTTCGTAATCTTTGATCGTTTCGGTCCGGTTCCTGCTACACAGCTCTAGGCGTTGCTTATTTTGCTCCGTCTGTATTTTCAGATTGCTGTTCTGAGACTGGATGTCGGATAACCGGCGGCTGATCGAGTCGACGAAACTCTGATACTTGCTCTCGATGTCACTTTTTAAGAGGGAGCAGTTGGCTCGGATCCTTTCCATCTGTTGATGTTGATTCTCGCAGGACAGAGAGAAGGACGCGGTGTTGGGGAGCGCCTTGTTAATCTGCTCATTGAACTTGGAGGTGATATCGGTGATGCCCTTCAGACTGGACTCATAGGTGGTCCTGCATTGTTCCTTGAAATCCTCCAGTTCTGTTTGTATGTTTTGCTTCTCTTGTCTTGTCTTAATTTCCAGCATGCGGAGGCTGTCCCTTTCATCTTTTACACCTCGGAGTTCTCTAAAAAGTTGCCCAATAGTTGTGGTGAAGTTGATTTCCAGCGTCTGATGTCTGATAGTCAGTTGGTCCTTGTCCCTTATGCAGACCTTTTTTTCAGCTGTATGAAAACATAATTGCAGAAGATGACAGAAGTGAGAAACCAGTTCAATATTATAACAATGGGCCAATGACAAAGTTACACTAGCGGTCAATATTCCAGTGATAATAGCAAGAAAATGGCATGAGACAGAGAATTATTACCCTTACAAGTGTACAGTTGTGCTTGAAAGTTTGTGAACCCTTTAGAATTTTCAATATTTCTGCATAAATATGACCTAAAACGTCATCAGATTGTCACTCAAGTCCTAAAAGTAGACAAAGAGAAACCAGTTAAACAAATGAGTTAAAAATATTATACTTGGTCATTTATTTATTGAGGAAAATGATCGAATATTACATATTTGTGAGTGGCAATAGTATGTGAAGCTCTAGGATTAGCAGTTAGTTTGAAGGTGAGATTCGAGTCCGGTGTTTTCAATCAATCAGGTGTGAGTGAGCACCCTGTGTTATTTAAAGAACAGGATCTATCAAAGTCTGCTCTTCACAACACGTTTGTGGAAGTGTATCATGGCACAAACAAAGGAGATTTCTGAGGACCTCAGAAAAAGTGTTGTTGATGCTCATCAGGCTGGAAAAGGTTACAAAACCATCTCTAAAAAGTTTGGACTCCACCAATCCACAGTCAGACAGATTGTGTACAAATGGAGGAAATTCAAGACCATTGTTACCCTCCCCAGGAGTGGTTGACCAACAAAGATCACTCCAAGAGCAAGGCGTGTAATAGTCAGCAAGGTCACCAAGGACCCCAGGGTAACTTCTAAGCAACTGAAAGCCTCTCTCACATTGGCTAATGTTCATGTTCATGAGTCCACCATCAGGAGAACTATGAACAACAATGGTGTGCATGACAGGTTTGAAAAAAGAAAGCCACTGCTCTCCAAGAAAACATTGCTGCTCGTCTGCAGTTTGCTAAAGATCACGTGGACAAACCAGAAGGCTATTTTGGAAGAATGTTTTGTGGACGAATGAGACCAAAATAGGACTTTTTGGTTTAAATGAAAAGCGTTATGTTTGGAGAAAGGAAAACACTGCATTCCAGCATAAGAACCTTATCCCATCTGTGAAACATGGTGGTGGTAGTATCATGGTTTGGGCCTGTTTTGCTGCATCTGGGCCAGGACAGCTTGCCTTCATTGATGGAACAATGAATTCTGAATTATATCAGAGAACTCTAAAGGAAAATGTCAGGACATCTGTCCATAAACTGAATCTCAAGAGAAGGTGGGCCATGCAGCAAGACAACGACCCTAAGTACACAAGTCGTTCTACCAAAAAATGGTTACAGAAGAATAAAGTTAATGTTTTGGAATGGCCAAGTCAAAGTCCTGACCTTAATCCAATCGAAATGTTGTGGAAGGACCTGAAGCGAGCAGTTAATGTGAGGAAACCCACCAACATCCAAGAGTTGAAGCTGTTCTGTACGGAGGAATGGGCTCAAATTCCTCCAAGCCGGTGTGCAGGACTGATCAACTGTTACTGGAAACGTTTAGTTGCAGTTATTGCTGCAAAGGGGGTCACACCACATACTGAAAGCAAAGGTTCACATACTTTTTCCAATCACAAATATGTAATATTCAATCATTTTCCTTAATAAATAAATGACCAAGTATAATATTTTTGTCTCATTTGTTTAACTGGTTTCTCTTTATCTACTTTTAGGACTTGAGTGACAATCTGTTGATGTTTTAGGTCATATTTATGCAGAAATATAGAAAATTCTAAAGGGTTCACAAACTTTCAAGCACGACAGTAGGCCTTTCATTTACAGAAACTGCAAAAAATAATCTAAAGTGTCAGCGAGTCCTGTGGTGTCCTACACAATCCAAAGGCAACTGGAAACTGGAAAAATCTCTGATAGGACGAGATCTGGCAGAGCCAAAGTCACCAGCCAATCAGACAACAGGTTTCTGAGGGTCACCAGCTTGCCTGATCACAGGCGCCTCACAGCACAACAACTTCACGCACAGCTTAACAGTGCAGGTCGGGGGTTTGTACTGTGAAGTGGAGACTTAGGGGTGCAGGTCTGACAGGGTGAGTGGCAGGATGAAAGCTAATCCTTAAAGGACAAAATGGGGTCTTGAAATACCAGCTGTGGGTGACTGCAGATTGGAAGAAAGTTTTAATAGACCGATGAATTCAAATTTGAAATATCTTCGGGTGTTTGTACGCCATCGAGTTGGTGACAGGATGGATCCTCAGTGTGTGACACCAAGTGTCAGACATGGAGGAGGAAGTGTGGTGGTCTGGGGTTCTTGGCACAGAGTGACTGGCATTCTCAATCAAAAGGGTTACCACAGTTTGACTCTTATATCAACAGAAGGTGCAGCCTACTTTGAGGAATCCAAAAATTTGGTGCGGTCACTAACATTCTCTTCTCCTTCTCTCCCCGCAGCACCAAGAAAAATCCATCCAGTGAGGGCACTTAAAACACACTTGTTTTCAATTGCTTTTAACTGTATATGAGTAACTCTGGTATCAATTTTATTAATAACGTATTCATTTTTTTCTTCTAATCGGTTCTTTTAACTTATTTGTTTTAGTATTTGTGTAATTTTTGTACTTTGTGTTACTGATTTACTATTGATATTTTATTTTTGATTTTATTGTATAGCATGTGAATTTCCCCTTGGGATTAATAAAGTTTCTATCTATCTATCTATCTATCTATCTATCTATCTATCTATCTATCTATCTATCTATCTATCTATTATATAGTGCCTTTCATATCTATCTATCTATCTATCTATCTATCTATCTATCTATCTATCTATCTATCTATCTATCTATCTATCTATCTATCTATCTATCTATCTATCTATTATATAGTTTCCTTTCACATCTATCTATCTATCTATCTATCTATCTATCTATCTATCTATCTATCTATCTATCTATCTATCTATCTATCTATCTATCTATCTATCTATCTATTATATAGTTTCCTTTCACATCTATCTATCTATCTATCTATCTATCTATCTATCTATCTATCTATCTATCTATCTATCTATCTATCTATCTATCTATCACGTTGGTTTTACACTTATGGTGTTTTACAATTGTGCTTTATAAATAAATTTTGATTTGATTTTTTTTTTTTGATATAAGAAGCCCGGCTGCCTGAAAGGAAGCGTCTTTTGCGGGCAGAGCGACCCTCCAGACCCTGAACCTGCGGTTAAACCCCTTTTGTTTAGTTAAGGCCTGAGGGTGAGAAGCCTAGATGCCAAGAGGCGTTATTTCTGTTGGACATGTTCACGATGCCACCCGGCTGGCATCCCAACTTTTATTTTTTGTGACCTGTGATTCCTGCACCCGGACACATTGTGTAATTTGAATTAATTCTGAATACATTTTTGGAAGCTTAATTTTGGAAATGGGGGTGGCACAGTGGCTGCAGTGGGTAGAGCTGCTGCCTCGCAGTTAGGAGACCTGGGTTCGCTTCCCGGGTCCTCCCTGCATGGAGTTTACATGTTCTCCCCGTGTCTGCGTGGGTTTCCTCCCACAGTCCAAAGACATGCAGGTTAGGTGCATTGGCGATCCTAAATTGTCCCAAGAAGAGCATCGGATAATTAAAATACCGATCAGCTACTGCACTGGCCATGTAAGAAGTCTAGGAGCTCCTACAGTCCTGTCAGAAGGTGGAAGGTCTTCTTTTGATTGGGGAATCGAACGTTCCGCTATTTCCTATGGACTCTGGTGAGCTATTTCAAAGGACTTACTATATTTTATCATGGCGCAAGATTGACTGCATGTCTTTTATGACGAAGAGGTGATTGTGCGTATAGTCCGCAGTTTTCAGGACTCCTCGTCTGCCTGCCGGCAGTTGCGGGGCAGAACAGTGGACAATCTGTGGAGCTATTTATCATCTCTGGAAGGGGAACTGGGGGAATGAATATTGTTGTTGTGTATATATATGTATATGTGTGTGGCGCTGCAATATAAGGGTTATTTCAGGGTGGCGGGGTGCATGTGTAAGGGATTGTATTTCTTTTTGTTGTTTATTTGATGTAATGTGAGTATAGATATTGACTATAGTTTTTGTGGGCTATAAATGTATTGGTATTAAGGAACTGTTTTGAGTAGAATAAAGGGTATACGGGAAATTTTTTGGGTGTGATATTGGCCTATCCTTTTATCATCTGCCGTCACCTAGGGCAGATTAGTGGTAGCAATCGTCTCATGTTAGCGCTCGAGACGAATTGTTACAGCGCGATTAAAACTCGGGTCGCAAATACTTAAAGGTTGAGAAACGCTCCGCTAAGCCAATAAATGTACCTGTAAATGGATGATATTCCCAGAAAGGGAAATTCTACCACCCTAATTAAAGTTTGTCTTGAATGAATGAAAGCTTTGACAGGCCATGCAATTCAATGCCAAAATTCATTATCGGTGAGGTCAGTCATCGAATTAGGAGTCTGGTTGGACTGAAAACCTGCAGCCATCGCGTCCCACCGGCATTGGCCTCAAGAACCACTGTGGCACTTTTAATTCTAAGAGCGTAGTACTGAAATGTCCAGAAATAACAAATAAACATAATAACAAATAAAAGACCAACAGAAATAATCAAACAGTTTAATATGACTGTCTTACCGTCAATCCTGGCGCACGGGCTGCTCTGACAGCACTGCCCATTTTGCAGTGCTGTTTGCTTCCAGCTGCTCTGTTAACAGAAAAGAAAAGAATTTAAAGAAAATGTTCTGTCCCGTCTGCCTGCACGATTAACAGTCACTGAGTAAAGCAAAAGTGCATTGATATGTTGAGTCATCTTTCATTTTGTTCTCTAAGCCTGCAATAGCCTGCCACACCAAGGGTGGGGATGTTGGGGGGCTTGGCTCCTGACTTTGGCCCCACGTACCCCTAAATGGGATTAACTGGATGGCTGGACGAGTGTACGGACACACAAAACTAATAACCGTATAGCAGCTTTTCTACAATACCTGTGTATTTACAGTATGTACCTGGGTTATATTAATAATAATAATTCTTTATATTCCACTTTTCTCTCTTCTCAAAGCGCTTACTGAGTGGGGAGCCACTTCAACCGCCACCAGTGCATAGCATCCATCTGCTGGGTGATGTGACAGCAGTCATTTTTGCACCAGTGACACTCACCACACATTAGTTTAACACCTAAATAAATAAATTACATCCTACTCAAATATATTTTGTTGTGTTTACTAAACTTCATTGTTTTATTTTAAGTTCATGAAATGAATGAATGCATACGTAGATGACTTTAACAATTCCAAAATAAAAAAGCAAACAATCTTGACCAGTGTAATACATCAATATTATTTTGAACCTGTCCAGGTACCCTGGGTGTCCACCTTAATTAAAGGACAAGTGTCTGTCTGTCTGGTTGCTAGGTCTTTGCTCTCCAACATGTGGCGCATCACAAATATTAGTAATGTTTTTGCGTATTCTGTACCATCAACCTTAATCAAAGGACAAGTGTCTGTGTGTGTGTGTGTGTGTGTCTACCTGGCTATCCGATTGCTATGTCTCTACTCTTCAACAGATGGCACATCACCAACATTAGCACTGCTTTTACAAATTCTGTGACAACCACCTTAATAACAGGACAAGTGTCTGTGCCTGTTTGGTTGCTGTGTCTCTGCTCTCCAACAGACGGTGCACCACAAACATTAACTTCGCTTTTATGACCCCTGTATCATACACTTTAATAATGGGACAAGTGTCTGTCTATGGTGTCTGTCTGGTTGCAATGTCTCTGTTCTCCAAAATGAATTCTGTACCATCCACCTTACCAAAAGGACAAGTGTTTGTGTTTCAGTCCAGCTTCTAATAATAATAATAATTCATTACATTTATATAGCGCTTTTCTCAGTACTCAAAACGCTATCCACACAGGGAGGAACCGGGAAGCGAACCCACAATCTTCCACAGTCTCCTTACTGCAAAGCAGCAGCACTACCATTGCGCCACCTCTCCAACAGGCGGTGCACCACAAACATTAGCACTGCTTTTACAAATTCTGTGCCAGCCACCTTAATAAAAGGACAAATGTCTGTGTCTTTTTGGTTGCTGTGTCTGTGCTTTCCAACAGATGGCACATCACAAACATTAGCAGTGATTTTATGAATTCTCTACCATACACCTTAATAAAAGGACAAGTGTCTGTGTCTTTTTGGTTGCTGTGTCTGTGCTTTCCAACAGATGGCACATCACAAACATTAGCAGTGATTTTATGAATTCTCTACCATACACCTTAATAAAAGGACAAGTGTCTGTGTCTTTTTGTTTGCTGTGTCTGTGCTTTCCAACAGATGGCACATCACAAATATTAGCAGTGATTTTATGAATTCTCTACCATACACCTTAATAAAAGGACAAGTGTCTGTGTCTTTCTGGTTGCTGTTTCTGTGCTCTCCAACAGATGGTGCATCACAAATATTAACATTGCTTTCATGACCCCTGTATCATACACTTTAATAATAGGACAAGTGTCTGTCTGTGTGTCTGTCTGGTTGCAATGTCTCTGCTCTCCAATATGAATTCTGTACTATCCAGCTTACTAAAAGGACAAGTGTTTGTGTTTCAGTCCAGCTTCTGTCTCTGCTCTCCAACAGATGGTGCATCACAAACATTAGCACCACTGTATCATACACTTTAATAATAGGACAAGTGTCTGTCTGTGTGTCTTTCTGGTTGCTGTGTCTGTGCTCTCCAACAGATGGCACATCACAAACATTAGCACTGATTTTATGAATCCTGTACCATCCATCTTAATAAAAGGACAAGTGTCTGTGTCTTTCTGGTTGCTGTGTCTGTGCTCTCCAACAGATGGTGCATCACAAACATTAGCATCGCTTTTATGACCCCTGTATCATACACTTTAATAATAGGACAAGTGTCTGTCTGTGTGTCTTTCTGGTTGCTGTGTCTGTGCTCTCCAACAGATGGTGCATCACAAACATTAGCATCGCTTTTATGACCCCTGTATCATACACTTTAATAATAGGACAAGTGTCTGTCTGTGTGTCTTTCTGGTTGCTGTGTCTGTGCTCTCCAACAGATGGTGCATCGCAAACATTAGCACTGATTTTATGAATTCTGTACCATCCACCTTAATAAAAGGACATGTGTCTGTGTTTCAGTCCGGCTTCCATACCTCTGCTCTCCAACAGATGGTGCATTACAAACATTAGAAACTGCTTCTACAGTGGCAAGGCACGAAACAACCCTGTGCAGGGGAAACCGTTAATGCACAGTCCGCAATTCAGAGTTGGTGATTCACGTAGCACTTAAGGGGAGGACGGGCAAACTCAATACAAACTTCTAACTGGAATTTAGACGCTGGACTGTTGGTCAGGACTAATCTCTTCATCGCCATTTACATTATAGGAACTCGCTGTTTTCTTTACAGCAGGGGTCTTCAGCTCCGGTCTTGAAGCGCTACTGTGGTTACAGGTTTTCATTCTTATCCATTTTTTAATTAGCGACCGTTTTTGCAGCTAATTAAACTTTATTGTGCCTTAATTTGAATTGGCTTGCTATTAAAGACTCAGACCCCCTTAGTCATTTCTTTTTCCCTGAATTAGCAGCCAAACAATAATGAGATAGGCTACAAAACGAGCCACCACATGACCAACAACTCCTATCCACCAAGCAACATCTGAAAATAAAGAAAGGTGAAGGTCTCAGTAACGCTGATCTACTCAGGACCACAGAACCACTTCATGGCGCTCTTAGAAAAAAAAGAAAATGCCCAGTTCTGGAAATGTGGAAGAATGAGAGCATCAACGAGCCACGGAATTAACAACACGAATCGGCTTCAGATTGAGAAACTGGATGGAGTGACACTGGTTGGTGTTTGAGGCTCCGATTTAATTGGTCATCTGTTGCCTTTCTTCACATCTGATTTTGGTTTGAGTACAAAAATGTATCAAATTGCAAGACTTAATCTTTAAAACGAGTCAATCACAATGAAGGGAAAGCGAGTTAATTAGCAGTAAAAACTGAGCACAGCTAGAATGACAACTGGCAGTCACAGTCAGAGCCGGTCAATCCAGTAGGCGACATGGCCGTCATCTGAGGGGCGTCATTTAACGAAAGTCAAGGGGCGCGCGCTCCGGACACCGAGGTATGTACACAAGGGGGCGCGCGCTCCGGTTAATGAAAGTAAACCCCACCCTCCCCGGTCGTTGTGCTAGTAAAAGTGCGCGCGCTCTTTAAAGTCCGTGTGTTCAGTGTGCTACTGAAGGGGCGAACCTTCCTGACAACGAGGGGATTCGCAGGTCTTTAAAATCTAACAATACGGACTACCTGCTACGGATGACGAGAGGCGACGTCCGTCCACCCAGGGCCGTTCTTAGGACGTTGGGGACCCTGGGCATAATTAGACTGTGGGGGCTCTAATGCGTGTAGTATTACCTACAGTTCAGCCAGATTTGACCTGTTTGCACTGGGCACCGCGTGGAATTACAGTCATGGCCGAAATTATCGGCACCGCTGGAATTTTCTCAGAAAATGCACCATTTCTCCCAGAAAATTGTTGCAATTACAAATGTTTTGGTATATCCACGTGTTTATTTCCTTTATGTGCATTGGAACAACACAAAAAAACAGAGAAAAAAAGCCAAATCTGACATCATGTCACACAAGACTCAAAAACCGTGCTGGACAAAATTATTGGCACCCTCAACTTAATATTTGGAAAAAATAACTGAAATCAAGCGCTTCCTATAACCATCAACAAGCTTGTTACACCTCTCAACTGGAATTTCCGACCACTCTTCTTCTTTTGCAAACTGCTCAAGGTTTCTCAGATTTGAAGGGCGCCTTCTCCGAACAGCAATTTTGAGATCTCTCCATAAGTGTTCAATCGGATTTAGATTCGGACTCATTATGCTGGCCACTTCAGAACTCTCCAGCGCTTTGTCTTCAACCATTTCTGGGTGCTTTTAGAGGTATGTTTGGGGTCATTGTCCTGCTGGAACACCCGTGACCTCTGACGCAGACCCAGCTTTCTGACACTGGGCCCTACATTGCGCCCCAATATCTTTTGGTAGTCTTCAGATTTCATGATGCCTTGCACACAGTCAAGACATCCAGTGCCAGAGGCAGCAAAACATCCCCAAAACATCTTAGAACCTCCACCATGTTTGACTGTAGGTACTGTGTTCTTTTCTTTGTAGGCCTCATTCCGTTTTCCATAAATAGTAGAATGATGAGATTTACCAAAAAGCTCTACGTTGGTCTCATCTGTCCACAAGACGTTCGCCCAGAAGGATTTTGGCTTCCTCAAGTATATTTTGGCAAACTCCAGTCTGGCTTTTTTATGTTTCTGTGTCAGCAGTGGGGTCCTCCTGGCTCTCCTGCCATAGCGTTTCATTTCGTTCAGATGTCGATGGATAGTTCGAGCTGACACTTTTGCACCCTGAGTCTGCAGAACAGCTTGAATATGTTTTGAAGTTGTTTGGGGTTGTTTATCCACCATTCGGACTCTCCTTCATTGCGGTCTTTTATCAGTTTTTCTCTTCTGTCCACGTCCAGGGAGATTAGCTACACTGCCATGTGTTGTGAACTTCTTGATTATGTTGCGCACAGTGGACAAAGGAACATGAAGATCTCTGGAGATGGACTTGTAGCCTTGAGATTGTTGATATTTTTCCACAATTTTTGTTCTCAAGTCCTCAGACAATTCTCTGCTCTTCTTTCTGTTCTCCATGTTAGTGTGGCACACTCAGACACACAACAGAAAGGTTGAGTCAATGTTTCTCCATTGTAACTGGCTTCAGGTGTGATTGCTGTATTGCCAGCACCTGTTTCTTGCCACAGGTGACTTCAAACGAGTATCATATGCTTGAAATAAAACGATTTACACACAATTTTGAAAGGGTGCCAATAATTTTGCCCAGCCCATTTTTGGAGTTCTGCGTGACATGATGTCAGATTTGCCTTTTTCTCTGTTTTTTTGTGTTGTTCCAATGCACATAAAGGAACTAAACATGTAAATACCAAAACATTTGTAATTGCAATACTTCTCTGGGAGAAATGGTGCATTTTCTGGGAAAATTCCAGGGGTGACGATAATTTCGGCCATGACTGTATGTAGCTAAGCCCAGTGTGTGCAAAATGTGCAGTGCAGTGGTGCATATTTGTGTACATTTTAGAGCATTTTATTTATTTGTTTGTCACAATTAAAAAGTGTGTTTTTTATACCGTTTTCCATTTTTTTCTACCAATGACGACTTTGTTTGTTGCAGGTTTTGCAAGAACATCTCTAAAAGGACCCTTTTTGACCAAGAAAGTTCGCTCTGAATCAGTGAGGGATGAGGGCCACATGCTTGGATCGTTCCAGTCAACACAGTGAACATCATTTTCAATGATTGTCTCGTCATTTTCACTCTCAGCAACTGCTGGCTGAACGTCATCATCTGGCCGCTCATTTTCTTGTGGAATGTGACGTGAATGTTGCTCGTTGCTTTACTGCTGGTCGGTTTTGAAAGGAATCAGTAGGAGAATGCACCTTTTCGGCCACAACAAATTTCAGCAAAGCTCCTTTTTGTGTCTCAATACAGGCTACATCGTCTGCCTTTTTCTTTCGTTTAGCAGCACCGGATGGATAACTGCGTTTCATATTAATATGGTACGTGCGAAACTGCTAACGTGAATAAGAGGCAGTTACGAGCGGAGTACGATAAGGCCAATGCCAAGGAGAAAAAGGGAAGAAAGCGTTATACGCGACAGAAAAACACGGGAAGAAGTCCGCGCCCACGGTCACGATGCAACCAGTGGTCTGGAACGGAATGGTCTCCTCCGACGAGAGCACTCTGTTAATTGACTTTTGTCAATAAGTTGCGTCGATCTTAAAAAAAAAAAAAATAACCTCGAATGGTGGGGCCCTTTTTATTTCAGGGGCCCCGGGCGACTGCCCTGCTCGCTTATGCCTAAGAACGGCCCTGGTGAACCCATGGAGCTCCGAATGGTCTACGATTGGCACTTCTATAACACATGGGGTTTTCGAGCTAAAGGCATTTTGTTATTAACTTTTTTTTTTAATTTGACCAGCCTTATTTATTTATTTATTTAGAGATTTTCTCAACCTTGAGTTCAGTGGGGCCGCTACCCTCATTTGAATAAGGCAGTTCAGAAAAGCCTATGCTCAATTACAGAGCGCTGCTGTTTCAGGGCCTGGGTGGCAGCGATTAACTTTGCCATTGCAGTCGTGTGAGGCCTTTTCCTTCCACAAACCAAAGACGTATAGATTTGTTATATGGACCCTCTTGATTGGCCATGTGTGTGAGTGTCGAGATCCATAACTGAAGATGGTGTGAGACGTTTATGCATTTAGACGTTTGCAGGATTTGGTTAAGGTGTGGATAACCGCATTTTAAGTCGACCTTCAACCATAGCAACAAATAACAGCTGACAAAATTCACGGAACATGTGACAGACCGATTAAGTAATCTTGAAATCAATCGATCGCTTCTAGAAAATTCACCTCATTGATCGGAACAACAGTAAGAATGTCTGGCACCAGAAAAGTCAGAAATATGTATGTGTGAAGAATGTGCATATACGCGCGCGCGTATATATATATATATATATATATGGAAGAGAAGGTCTGTGATACGGTTTGCATATTTGCAGCTGGAAATCCACAAAGGGAGAAAAAAATGAATCACGTATCATAAAGTAGTTTTTATTCCTGAGCTTTCAACCCCTACCAGGGGGTCTTCATCAGAGGATAATGCTTAGACTTACAAGAATCAAAGGCAATATATAGCAACACATAGCGGGGAGGTGACTAAGTCAGTATGATCAAGGGTTGGGGTTTGTATAGCTTATTTATTATGTACATGTTCTTCTTAAGTTAGCATATGCTGGATTTATGTCCAAGTGTCTGTATTGATCTATGCACATACTAAATCAACAGGACACACATTCAACTGGGACAATGTAAAAGTAAAATTTAAGGCCAGTACTAAAAGTGGCAGAGAGTTGGCCGAGTCTCGGCTATCAAATGAAAACGCCATCAACAGACACTTGGACATAAATCCAGCATATGCTAACTTAAGAAGAACATGTACATAATAAATAAACTATACAACCCCCCCCCCCCCCCCGCTCTTGATCATACTGACTTAGTGACCCCCCCCCCCCCCCACTTAATGTGTTGCTATATATTGCCTTTCATTCTTGTAAGTCTAAGCATTATCCTCTGATGAAGACCACCTGATAGGAGTTGAAAGCTCAGGAATAAAAACTACTTTATGATACGTGATTAATTTTTTTCTCCCTTTGTGGATCTCCAGCTGCAAATATATATATATATATATATAATATAATATTGCGACCGAAATTAAAAATACCCAGTTGTTAAGAAATGACCGAAGGGAGACGGCTTGTGTTGGAGATGTTAACATTTGCGAAAAATGCAACAGTATTTTATTTTATAAACGTAGAAGACAGAAACGCACTGGACAGTTCACCGTTTGAGTCAAAAAAGTCGGAAAATATTATAATCAAATCCTTAAATTTGCTATAATGCATAACATTTATGCATTATGTTCTTGTGACCGAACTACACACAGAGAAAATGGGGTAATTTTTTAGAGGGCGACATGAAATTCAACGCAGACTGAATTCAATAACTACCACGAGCTCATGTAGAGAATAAAACAGAAAGAAAACGCGCAAATACGGCCCCCTGCCCTCAGTGATGCTGGCCGACCGTGTCCTGAGGTGGTCCGGTTTCCAGCACCTCCCGTTTTTTACGCTTTTCTTAGGAAAGAACGGCCTTTAGGAATTTCCCCTTAGAATAAAAATAGACTAAGCTTATCCATCCAACCATTTGCCAACCCGCTGAATCCGAACACAGGGTCACGGGGGTCTGCTGAGCCAATCCCAGCCAACACAGGGCACAAGGCAGGAAACAATCCTGGGCAGGGTGCCAACCCACCGCAGGACTAAGCTTATATATCTGATAAAAATAACACTATCTGCAGAACGAAATTGCCCTTATAAAAAATAAAAGTTTATTATAAATAAACGGCACTGCTCTTAGTCGTCAATAAGCGCTTCTTTTCATAACATAATGCATTTTCAAAAATGGCCAAGTTTAGCATTCACTGTAAAGTCTCACCCAGCATCCATGCAAGCAGTGGCCCCCAGTTGGCAGACCATTGACATTGTTGGGCTTAGGAAAACCCAATTAAATACAGCATTGGCCCAATATGGGGGCTGCACAGCAAACATTCACACAGTGGGCAGATAATGGGAAGTGTGGGCTTGGAAAACCCAGTGTGGCCCAGTATTGAGGCTGTTATATTGAGACCCTTGGCAAAGTGGCCCAAACTGGCTGGCAGTCCTTTAGTGGCTCCCTCATTAGCCATGTGATGGTTTAGCAACGCTGGCCAATGTCATTGCTACCCTATAGTGCCCCACTTTTTAATGTCATTGCAGACTAAGTGACACAGTGAATTAGTATTGTTGGCGGGGTTTAGATTTTGATTTTATAGTAGAAGAATAAAAAATTTGAATGACTTCCAAAAGTATTATTTTGATATTGACTAAAAATATCTGGGTGCCCTGGGTCCTTCCCAATCCAGAATTATACGGGTTAGGTGGGCTGGTGGTGCTAAATTGGCCCTGTGTGTGTTCACTCAGTGATGGGCTGCCAGGGGTTGTTCCTGCATACCTGAGCTCAATGCTTATATATTTAAATTGGCTCCAGGTGCCAGAATACCCTACCCTGGATAAGTGGGTATAATAAAGGGATGGATGGACTAGTAAGGTATGGACTTTTTTTTTCTGGTTCGTGATCCAATGGGAGCTCTTTGTTTGCCCACACAGGGCCTACTCTGGCCCAATGTCAGCTTGTTCGCTGGGTACGTTATGGCACAAATTATAAAAACTCCTGAAGGCCTTGAATTGCCTGCGCAAAAGATGACAAATGGCTGCATTGGCTCAACGATTCTGTGAAGCAGAGGGTCTCCAACTCCGGTCCTGGAGTGCTGCTGTGGCCAGTGCTGGTCGAAGCCCATTTTGGAGTCCTAGGCGGGGTGGACGGACGAAGCCATTTGTGGTCCTTAGCGGGTAGTTTGAATTATCAGACATCAACAACCTGAGATGGAGAGAAGGGTTCCCCTCAGGCCGCCGAGACGGAGCTCGCGCTCCCTTTGTGTGCATACTGTATACCGCGGACTTTAAGGAACGCGCGCTTCTCGGAGCACAGAGCATGCGCACTTTTACTTTCATAAACTGCGCCCAGCATCCGACTTCGACGACTGGGACTCAGTGTCCGGAGCGCACGTGTCCATTACTTTCATAAATGACACCAAGTGGACGGAGTGGCTCAGTTTATAGTTTGTGGTTGTGTTCCACTCCAGTCTCTACATTTTCTTCTCTTTATCGCGATAATTCCCCTCAGCGCGCCTGTTCAATTTAATGCATTTTTGTTAGAGCAGTTTAAGAGTGCGGGCGCAGAGCAATGCAAGCAGTTCACGGGTAAATGAAACTGCAAACTTTACAATTTTATCAAAGGCGTAAACAGAAAGAGAGGGATGTGTTTAAACAGACGGGAAAACCAAACACGCACTCTTAAAATGCTGGTTCTTTAATGGCACTTTATGGTTCGTTCCTGGGTTGTGTGGTTCTTTATAACTCCATTCCCTAACAAAGCACCATTTCATTATGGGACGGATACTCTGCATATGAAGTTGGTACTTTGTACTTAAAAAAACTTCCTAATATGTTAAAAAAAAAAAAAACCGATATTTAATGTAAGGCTACCTAGCAGGGCACTAACAGATCAAGAAAACCTTTTAAAATCAGGAACGATTGGTATTTCACAAGTCTGTTCACATCTCTTCGTGGTTATTTACTATATGGAGCCTTTTACTGATCTAAATAAATGGATCTTGACGAAAACCTTCATGTCGGTGGGTCTTTTGGGAACTAAATGGTTCCGCTCTGAAAAGCCACTCGGGCAGCTTTATTATTAAGAGTGTATTGTCAAAGTGATTAACATAAATGGACGCTAATAATCTTTTGTCAATTAGTTACTTGTTGTACCAGGGCCAGCTCTTTGTCCATTATCCAACCCGCTATATCCTAACTACAGGGTCACGGGGGTCTGCTGGAGCCAATCCCAGCCAACACAGGGCGCAAGTCAGGAACAAACCCCGGGCAGGGCGCCAACCAACCGCAGGGCGCGCACACACACACACACTAGGGACAATTTAGGATGACCAATGCACCTAACCTGCATGTCTTGGGGGGAGGGGGGGGGGGTACCGGAGCACCCGGAGGAAACCCATGCAGACACGGGGAAAACATGCAAACTCCAGGTCTCCTTACTGCGAGGCAGCAGCGCTACCACTGCGCCACCCTAGCGGTAACGTGTGAATTACATTTAAGTCACCGTTAAAATGAATCGGAGATATCAGTCAAAGCTTTAAAATTAACGACAACGGAAATATCCGTTAGTTTTTGTCATGTTTGGTGTTACTTGAGGACGATGCTGATGATATTGTGCCCGATAAAGTAAAGTATAAGTGGAATAGAGAATGTGGAGACACCAATTCCGATCGTCTTGGTCCTCTAATCACTAACTGAAACTGAAAGGCACATCCGAAGCTGCCTCAGAAAGGCGCTATACGACTTTGCAACACAAGAACTCGAACATGGAATATTACTTGAGCGGTGTTGGCCATTAAAGGTCCTCAGACTCATGTGAATGTTTACATGTAAAAATGTCCTGTAAACTTTAATTAAGGCAAAGTAAAGTAAAAAAATTAAGTCCCTTCTTTCTGCCCTAAAAAATATTACACGTAGAGGGGTCGAGCTCCTTCTTCGAGTCAAGGAGCCTAAAATAATACTTATAAGGCAAAACGTAATTTGTTCTCATTAAAAGACTTTGTATTTCAAATCGCTTTATTTTTCTAATGAGCGCTGTGAATAGTCATCGATTTTATAAATTACTTTGAAATGCAGTTGAGGGTCGCAAAACGAGACGCGCACGTGTGGAAAACTTGGCGGCGTATAACGTCCATTGAGTGACAGACGGACAGCGCTTTATTTATCTGAAGGGGGAATTTAGCTTTTTACAGGGAGCTCGAGAAATACGTGGGGGTTTTTGTTGTTGTTGTTGTTGTTTTTTTTAAAAGCGAATTCAAAAAAGAAAACGTATGACTTGGCTAAAGATAAGAGAGCTGTCTCTGTAAGGCGCAATAAAGGCGTTACTGTTGTAGTGATGGAGCCCCAGTACTTTCTTGACTTACTTCTGAAAAATTCATTGGCTGAAAGAAATTACAAGTAATGGTGCCTGTGTGTACATATCTATATATATATGCGTGTGTCTGTATCATATTATGGGGGGCCAAACAGGCAATTACAATGATTTTCGGAATATATAAAGTCAGCGTCGGAATATATAAAGTCATTCCTGAATATATAAAGTCAAAACTTGAATATAAAAAGTCAGCATCGGAATATATAAAGTCATTCCTGTAAAGTCAGTGTCGGAATATATAAAGTCAGCATTAGAATATATAAAGTCATTCCTGATTATATACAACGTCAAAGCCTGATTATATAAAGTCATTGTCGGAATATATAAAGTCAAAACTTGAATATATAAAGTAATTCATAAATATAAAAAGTCAGAGTTAGAATATATAAAGTCATTACCGAATATATAAATTTAAAGTCAGATTATATTGATTGAAACGACTCAGGCACATTTTTAGTAAACTCAATGAGTTCCTAATACAACGTAATGAAATAAGTTAACAAAAACTTCTTCAGAAAAATATTTTTAAAAAAAAAACTGTTCAGTTAATTTTTTCAAAATGATGTATGTGCCTGGCATTTTGAACACTATATTCATTTATTCTTTTTGTATGGGCGCATTTTTGGTTGAACCTCACAAGCCCGATCTACTCTGAGTGGATTCTGTCGAAGTTTACGTTTTACTAGTACGAGTGAAATGACAAGCACGGAAATTAGAGAATATTTGATAGAACTAGACCATTTTATTTGTGAATTGTCTTAATTTTATATATTCGGGAATGATTTTATATATTCCGACACTGACTTTATATAATCAGGTTTTGGTGTTATATATTCAGAACACTGACTTTATATATTCCGAAAATCATTATATTTGCCTGATTGGCACCCCATAATATGTGTGTGTGTGTGTGTGTGTGTGTGTATATATATATATATATATATATATGGTTGAAATAGTTTACTGTCAAATAAATGCAAAGAGTACGTACTCTTTGCATTTATTTGACAGTAAACTATTTCAACCATTCTGTGATCTGCTCCTCACAAACTGAGGGCACCGTGGCGGATGTTAGCAGATTGCTGGCCAACCACAAGCGTTACCTGGTAGGTAACCACCCATACAATCAGATTGTGACACAGACTACGAATGCCGTGAATATATATATATATATATATATATATATATATATATATATATATATATATATATATATATATATATATATATAATGTGTGTGTGTATGTACGGGTTTGTTAATTTACTTAAAACTCTTCTGTACCAAGGCAAATTTCCCCCGAGCCAAATATAGTGCCTTTCATGTCTATCTGTTATATAATGCATTTCATTCTTGTTAGGTGGATAGCCATTTAGATATGAAAGTATCTATCTATCTATCTATCTATCTATCTATCTATCTATCTATCTATCTATCTATCTATCTAGTGTCATTAATTATATCATGCATATCATGTCTAATGTTATAGTGCCTTTCATGTCCATGTGTTATGGTGCATTTCATAACAGACAGGCAGACAATCCTAGTGCCTTTCACATCTATTTACTATTTAGTGCCTGTCATGACTAATGTTAGATGTCTGTTGTCATATAGTGTCTTTCACATCTATCTGTTATATAGTGCCTTTTATTTCTGTCTGTCTGTCTATCTGTTTACGCAGTGGCTGAGCTGCTGCCTCTCCGGAGACCAGATTTTGCGCATCCCATGTACCCCGTTTGTGTGGGTTTCCTCCAGGTGCTCCGGTTTCCCCCCAAACAGTCCAAAGACGTGCAGGTTAGGTGGACTGGCGACGCTAAATTGTTGAACTGCAAGAGAACTCGGGTCCTCGTGCCAGGCGGGTTTCCTTACAGATCCGCAAACACATGCAGGCTCAGGATAACGGGAGAACCCAAACTTTTTGTGTGTTTGTGTGTGTTGGGGGGGGGGGGTTCTTAAGTGGACTTTGTGGTGGACTAACGCTCCGTTCAGGGCAGTGTTCTGCAGGGATGGGCAGGGGCCCACCTCGTCCCGGAATTGGAATTGAGGTTATGGTGTGTATGGGGTTCTCTAATGGCGCTTTACTGAGTTGTGTGGAGCTATTGCTTGTTAAAGAGCACATTTAATTCTGAGAAGGGGTCTTTGGATGTGACATTGGCTCCTTGAACTTAGGCTCTTAATACAACAACAAAACTGAAATCTTTAAATGTCTAGTGGTCCTCCTCATATCAAGAAAATCTGAACTCGGCCTGTTATTGAATGCAACAGTCCTTTTAAAATCAGGAGCCACTGGTATTTCACAGATGTGTTATCATCTGTTCTTATTATTTCTAGAGCCCGTTACAGATCTAAGTAAGTAAAGATTCTTTCTGGGACCTTCATGTACACGGGTGGGTCTCTGGGTTACCAAAATGGTTCTGAACAACGTCCCTGGCACCTTTATTTTTAAGTGTGGTAAATATACCACCCTGCTCTGGATAATCGAGTTAAGAAAACAGATGGATGTGTGTGTGTGTGTGTGTGTGTGTGTGTGTGTGTGTGTGTGTGTGTGTGTGTGTGTGTGTGTGTGTTTGTGTTTACTTAGGAGCACGCAGATCGCACCCGTCTTTAACATCACAAGGGCACGCATAATCTTTGAACTTCAGTAGCTGACTTTGGTGAACTCTTTTCAAAAAAGTTCAGAATATTAGCGTGTAATGGCGGGCGGCACGGTGGCGCAGTGGGTAGCACTGCTGCCTCGCATTTATGAAACCCGGGCTCGCTTCCCGGGTCCTCCCTGTGTGGAGTTTGCATGTTCTCCCCGTGTCTGCGTGGGTTTCCTCCCAGAGACCTGCAGGTTAGGTGTATTGGTGATCCTAAATTGTCCCGCGTGTGTGTGTACGCGCCCTGCCCGGGTTTTTTTCCTGCCTTGCGCCCTGTGTTTGGCTCCAGCAAACCCCCGTGACCCTGTAGTTAGCATATAGCGGGTTGTATGATGGATGGATCTTGTAATGGCTGTAACATTAGAGCATCCGTTCATAGAGCAAGAAAAACGCGATCAACGCAAGGCGCTATATGGTGCATTTTACGTCTACTTGCTAAAATTTCTTTCAGCTCTATATATATCATGCATTTCATGTCTATTATATAATCCCTTTCATATCTATCTACTATATAGTGCCTTTCATGTCTATCTGTTTATACAGTGCATTTCATGACTAGTATATAGCACCTTACATATTTGTCTGTCTACTTGCTAAAGTGTCTTTCAGATCTATTATATCATGCATTTCATGTTTATTATATAATCCCTTTCATATCTATCTACTATATAATGCCATTCATATCTATTTGTTATACAGTCATGTCGATATGTTATATAGTACCTTTCATATATCCATCTACTAAATAATAATAATATATAACAAACATGAAATGCATGATATAATAGATCTGAAAGGCATTTTAGCAAGTAGACAGTAAGGCGCTATATGGTGAATTTTATGTCTGTTATATAGCGCCTTACATATCTGTCTGTCTACTTGCTAAAATGCCTTTCAGGTCTATTATATCATGCGTTTCATGTCTATTATATAATCCCTTTCATATCTATCTACTATATAGTGCCTTTCATGTCTATCTGTTTATACAGTGCATTTCATGACTAGTATATAGCGCCTTACATATTTGTCTGTCTACTTGCTAAAGTGTCTTTCAGATCTATTATATCATGCATTTCATGTTTATTATATAATCCCTTTCATATCTATCTACTATATAATGCCATTCATATCTATTTGTTATACAGTCATGTCGATATGTTATATAGTACCTTTCATATATCCATCTACTAAATAATAATAATATATAACAGACATGAAATGCATGATATAATGATCTGAAAGGCATTTTAGCAAGTAGACAGTAAGGCGCTATATGGTGAATTTTATGTCTGTTATATAGCGCCTTACATATCTGTCTGTCTACTTGCTAAAATGCCTTTCAGGTCTATTATATCATGCGTTTCATGTCTATTATATAATCCCTTTCATATCTATCTACTATATAGTGCCTTTCATGTCTATCTGTTATGGTGCATTTCATGACTAGTATATAGTACCTTTCATATTTATCTATTATATAATGTCTTTCATATCTATACATTATATCGTGCATTTCATGTCTATTTTATAGTGGTTTTTATACCTATATATAATGCATTTCATATTTGGCTATCTATCTTGAGCATGGGAAAAGCATTATATAAATAAAATGTATTATTATTATTTTACTATTATCAACTTACTATATTGTGTATTTCGTATTGTTCTATTATATCGTGCAGTTCATGTCTAATGTTATATAATCCAAATCATGCCTGTCTGTTGTAAAGTGCTTTTCATATAGATATCTGTCTATTACATAGTGCCTTTCACATCTATCTACTTATTATGAATTTCGTTTCTATATATCGACTATACTGTATAGTGCCTTTCAATGTCTAATCTTATACGGAGCCTTTCATATCTATCCATCTATCTGTTTTATATTGCCTTGCATGTCTGTCTATATCAATCAATCACACGTGTCTGGCTTCTGCTCTTCTTCATCGCCGCTGGCCCCCGTACTCGTGTCCGGCCCTTTAAGTTCTTTTAACACGTTACCACACCGCAGGTACCCCAAGTCTGCGCTCCCCACTCAATGAAGTGCTTTGACTGCTGCCGACTCTTCTCCTAACTGCCCATCCGCCCGGTCGGCCCCCTGCCCCTTACCAGGTCGCGAGATATGGTGCCCATCATCTTGCTGGAGTTGGTGATGAGCCCGCGCGCGTGGACCAGCTGCGCGTCGAGCGCCTTCTTCTCCTTCTGGGTCTGGTTGAGACGAGTCGTCAGGTTTTGCTTTTCGTTGTCCAGCACTATAACTCTGGAGAACAGTTGAGAGGATTTCTCCTCCAGCTCGGTCAGTCGGTCCCCCTGCATCTTGTTGTCGGTCCCGTAGAGCATGAAGAGGACGAGCCCCAAGATGATGAGGAACTGGATGAGAGACGAGAAGACAAAGAAGTACTTCACGTAGTAGCCGCAGTCTTTGCTCTTGGACGAAGAGTCCATGCCGTACTTGACGCCGCTGTATTCGCCCTTGTACATGATGTGCTGTGCTTCGCTTCGCAGCCCCCGATACTGAGAAATACTGACGGTGGGATCTGGAGTCTGTGTGACCACCGGGACCTCCGGAAGGGGGCGGGATGGCAGCCCCGCCAAGAGAGGACAACTCTTTACTCTCCTGTCCAATGTGTCAGGAAATCGCAGCGCCCGCTCCCTGCGTTTATTTAAACAACTTCTTTTCCTTGATTGATTTTATCTTTAGGATGCAGATCGGCACGAGGTGTCCATGTTAGCCTGTTAAATCCTATCGGTTAACGGAGAGAAGAATAACCGCGGCTTCTGCCTAAAATGGGAAGAAAAAATAAAATTAAACATGCAAGAAATACAAACCCAGACTGACACGGACGTGTGCGCTAAAGGCCATTGTGGATGTTTAATTGTGTCCGCCCGTGATTTGTTCTGACATAAACGATTAAGGTTTGCATTTCTCCATTTCCCTTTTCTCATAGAAATGACAACACAATTATAATAGCACATATATAAAAAGACTGAGGCGGCCTTACGGGTGTGCGTGAGTTTAATAAAAAATAATGTTAACATACACCGGATTTTATCATTACAGTATTCAGCTACATTTTTGCACGATAACACATCAAAATATAATTGGAGAATATACAGTGCATCCGGAAAGTATTCCCAGCGCTTCACTTTTTCCACATTTTGTTATGTTACAGCCTTATTCCAAAAGGATTAAATTCATTTTTTTCCTCAGAATTCTACACACAACACCCCATAATGACAACGTGATAGAAGTTTACTTGAGGTTTTTGCAAATGTATTAAAAATAAAAAAACTGAGAAGTCCCATGTACATAAGTAATAATTCATTACATTTATATAGCGCTTTTCTCAGTACTCAAAGCGCAATCCACACAGGGAGGAACCGGGAAGCGAACCCACAATCTCCATACTGCAGAGCAGCAGCACTACCACTGCGCCACCTGCGAGGACACATTCCTATTCACAGCCTTTGCTCAATACTTTGTCGATGCACCTTTGGCAGCAATTCCAGCCTCAAGTCTTGTTGAATATGATGCCACAAGCTTGGCACACCTATCCTTGGCCAGTTTCGCCCATTCCTCTTTGCAGCACCTCTCAAGCTCCATCAGGTGGGATGGGAAGCGTCAGTGCACAGCCATTTTAAGATCTCTCCAGAGATGTTCAATCGGATTCAAGTCTGGGCTCTGGCTGGGCCACTCAAGGACATTCACAGAGTCGTCCTGAAGCCACTCCTTTGATATCTTGGCTGTGTGCTTAGGGTCGTTGTCCTGCTGAAAGATGAACCGTTGCCCCAGTCTGAGGTCAAGAGCGCTCTGGAGCAGGTTTTCATCCAGGATGTCTCTGTACATTGCTGCAGTCATCTTTCCCTTTATCCTGACTAGTCTCCCAGTCCCTGCTGCTGAAAAACATCCCCACAGCATGATGCTGCCACCACCATGCTTCACTGTAGGGATGGTATTGGCCTGGTGATGAGCGGTGCCTGGTTTCCTCCAAACGTGACACCTGGCATTCATACCAAAGAGTTCAATCTTTGTCTCATCAGACCAGAGAATTTTCTTTCTCATGGTCTGAGAGTCCTTCAGGTGCCTTTTGGCAAACTCCAGGCGGGCTGCCATGTGCCTTTTACTAAGGAGTGGCTTCCGTCTGGCCACTCTACCATACAGGCCTGATTGGTGGATTGCTGCAGAGATGGTTGTCGTTCTGGAAGGTTCTCCTCTCTCCACAGAGAACCTCTGGATCTCTGACAGAGTGACCATCGGGTTCTTGGTCACCTTTCTGACTAAGGCCCTTCTCCCCCGATCTCTCAGTTTAGATGGCCGGCCAGCTCTAGGAAGAGTCCTGGTGGTTTCGAACTTCTTCCACTTACGGATGATGGAGGCCACTGTGCTCATTGGGACCTTCAAAGCAGCAGAAATTTTTCTATAACCTTCCCCAGATTTGTGCCTCGAGACAATCCTGTCTCGGAGGTCTACAGACAATTCCTTTGACTTCATGCTTGGTTTGTGCTCTGACATGAACTGTCAACTGTGGGACCTTCTATAGACAGGTGTGTGCCTTTCCAAATCATGTCCAATCAACTGAATTCACCACAGGTGGACTCCAATGAAGCTGCAGAAACATCTCAAGGATGATCAGGGGAAACAGGATGCACCTGAGCTCAATTTGGAGCTTCATGGCAAAGGCTGTGAATACTTATGTACATGTGCTTTCTCAATTTTTTTATTTTTAATAAATTTGCAAAAATCTCAAGCAAACTTTTTTCACATTGTCATTATGGGGTGTTGTGTGTAGAATTCTGAGGAAAAAAATTAATTGAATCCATTTTGGAATAAGGCTGTGACATAACAAAATGTGGAAAAAGTGATGAGCTGGGAATACTTTCCGGATGCACTGTAACTTGACAAATCCGCTCGAACGGGACACGCGGACCTCAAAAGCGGATCCCCCTAAGGCGCTGTCGCCCCATTTGCCACCCCCAATCGCCACTCTTGTAAAAAGATAAATAAATGAGAAATTGAAAGAATCCTAATGATGTAATAATATGAAGAACCTGGGAGAGAGGGTAGGTTCCTAAGCAGGAGGTGTGAGATGGCAACGAAGAGGAAGGTTGTGTCTCGCTTCACCACAATTGCGTGAGGTGCATTGTCTGACTTTATCGGGGTCTTGCAGGGTGCTGTCATTTGTTGGTCGTTTTATTCATTGTCAGTTCTCCTGTTCTATAATATTGAACGAATGAAGCGTTGAGCATGCAACTGTCACCTGTGCTGTGAATAAGCCACAGAAATGCATGATCTTGCCGGTTCATCGCTGTGGTCAGAGTGTGGAGAATAACTTTTTTTTTTTTGGAAGAGAATAGAATTTGGACCTTACAATGGTCCTTAGAGAAAGTCGAAGTCTAGTATTGACTTCTGTGAATGTCATGGATTTCAAGGTTTGATTGACATTTTTGCCAGGGTGGGACTAGGGGGACTGAATTGGATGCAACACCTGCTGCTTATACTCTGTCCATCTCTACTGCTGGGGGTCCCGACATCAACAGAGCTCCGAGTGTAACAGTGAGGCTTTGAGCTGTGAGGCACATCTGTTTTTTGATCTTAAGTGCTTGTGTTATCGGGGGACAGTGCTCGTCGGCTGTGTTTCATTGCTTAGTGGCATGCTGGTACAAATTGAATCACGGGGGACTCCAATCCCCCAAACCCCTCAATCGTGTGTCATTTCCTCGTGGTGCCCGATGCTTAACTGGATACCCGTACCACCGGATCGTCAATAGAGTATCTGAGCTTCACAGGTGACACATTTACAAGATTATTGAGATTTATAAACATAACTTGCTCCATTTATATTTAAATATTATGCACAGTGTTAATAGCTTATCATTTTTAGTTCAATTCATCCCCCCGTAGTACTGTATGTGGTTCAAAAATTAGAAATTGTTGTTAGCTTGGCTTCCTTCTTGAAGACCCAATGGTGTCATTTCCTTATGCTGGCTCCGTTTTCTCTGGGATGCTTCTGTTTCGGGACAGTTGGCTGCCAAAGAATGGGAAGTGGCCCTCAATGTTCAAGGTGGAGGTGGAATTACATCAGGGATCACCTCTGAGCCCTTTCTTATTTGTAGTGGTGATGGACAGGTTGACAGATGAGATTAGACAGGAGTCCCCGTGGACTATGATGTTTGCTGATGACATTGTGATCTGTAACGATAGTAGGGGGCAGGTTGAAGAGACCCTGGAGAGATGTAGATCTGCTCTGGAGAGTAGAGGAATGAAGGTCAGTAGGAACAAGACATAATACATGTGTGTGAATAAGAGGGAGGTCAGAGGAATGGTGAGGATTCAGGGAGTAGAGTTGGCAAAGGTGGATGAGTTTAAATACTTGGGATCAACAGTACAGAGTAATGGGGATTGTGGAAGAGAGGTGAAGAAGAGAGTGCAGGCAGGGTGGAATGGGTGCAGAAGAGTGTCAGGAGTGATTTGTGACAGACGGATATCAACAAGAGTGAAAGGGAAGGTCTACAGGACGATAGTGAGACCAGCTATGTTATATGGGCTGGAGACGGTGGCACTGACCAGAAAGCAGGAGACAGAGCTGAAGGTGGCAGAGTTAAAGATGCTAAGATTTGCATTGGGTGTGACGAGGATGGACAGGAAATGAGGACATCAGATGGTCGGCTCAGGTTGGACGGTTGGGAGACAAAGTCAGAGAGGTGAGACTACATTGGTTTAGATATGTGCAGAGGAGAGATGCTGGGTATATTGGGAGAAGGGTGCTAAGGACAGAGCTGTCAGGTAAGGGGAAGAGAGGAAGGCCTAAGACAAGGTTTATGGATGTGGTGAGAGAGGACATGTAGGTGATGTGGGTGACAGAACAAGATGCAGAGGATAGAAAGATATGGAAGAAGATGATCCACTGTGGCGACCCCTAACTGGAGCAGCCGAAAGAAGAGGAAGAAGAATTTTCATAGCAGATCCACCACTGTATGAAGATCTACCGTTTGCCTGTTTGGATACATTTAAAAGGTCAACAATTTGCATTGGGGTGTACTTACTTTTTCACATGATTGTACGCGTCTATTCTGTGGACCTGGAGAAAGCATTTGACCACATAAATGGGCTAAGACTGCTAGGAGTTTCCAGAGACAAAGGAGTAGATTGGTGGGACAGAAGATGAACATGAAACAGTCAGCAAAAGTAAGAACTGCCAATGGACTGACAGAAGACCGTCGGTTGGAGGAGGAATCAGGCAGGGATGGTCGCACTCACTGATCCTGCCTAACACCTACAGGTGTCTGGAGAGAATCATTAAAGACTCTCCAACAAACAACATGTCAGGGGTGAAGGTTGGAGGAAGATGGTGTAAATAACCAAGAGAGACACAAAAAGGTTTGGGGTCCCCCCCCCCCCATCTATTCACAATTCAGGGGGAAGAAACAAAAAAGAAAAAAAAAAACACAAAGTAATCAATTAATGTTCAAAGGAGCCGAGTAATCTCTTCAGACTGAGTCCAAGGCGGGATTGGTGACGAGGGAAAACGGGGCTGCGTTTACAGAGGGTGCTTCATTAGTTTCATAGCAGATCCTCCACTGTATGAAGATCGACTGTTTGCCTGTTTGGATATGTTTAAAAAGTCAACAGTGGGTGAGGAGAAAGGGGCTTGTCTAAGGGGTTGGAACTGGAAGTGAGGTCAGTGGTAGGGTGGGTTCTGGAAACAGAGGTGGCTGTTCAGCAGGCTTTGTTGAAGCAGATTAGGCAGCACGGGCACCTCAACCCCAAAGAAGGCACCAGGAACCTCAAGACAGGCAGCAGAATCAGGCATACAAACTCAGTTCAAAACGATTTGAGCAATTAGTGAATTTGACAACTTGTATTTATTACAGTTCTTATCACAAAATATTCCCTCTTCACTCAATTTCCCATCATCTGCTTTACTGAGTTTCTAATAATTATGACCTCGTTCAGCACCTTTTCTCATAACAATATCCTGCCATCATAGACTTTATCATAACAATTTACCCTTCACTATCTTCTTCTTCATTAAAATCCCTTTGGCTTGAAGGACGTATTTGCCACCTGGAGGTGAGCATCACCTAATCACTTCTCCCTAATCCTGAGGTGTTAAAGATTGAGGGCCTTTGGTTCTTTACTTCTCACCATTACTTTGGACTCAGTAGACCCCACCTGTGAAAACTGGACTGCTTAATTAATAATTCAATTAATGTTTACTTGCTGCACTAGCATCTCTTAAGGCTGACATAACAGACGGCCGTGCCAGTAAGGTGGCAACACGCAGCTTCACTGATAAGGGCTGAGCTGCAGACAGCTTGGTGTGGGGCCTCTTGACTACCTGAAATAAAAGTTCAGGCCCTTAACAATTAATTCTTACATAGTTCCCCCAGCCGCTCGCCACTATATATATATATATATATACATTACGTGGGGCAAAAAAGTATTTAGTCAGCCACCAATTGTGCAAGTTCTCCCACTTAAAAAGATGAGAGAGGCCTGTAATTTTCATCATAGGTATACCTCAACTATGAGAGACAAAATGAGAAAAAAAATCCAGAAAATCATATTGTCTGATTTTTGAAGAATTTATTTGCAAATTATGGTGGAAAATAAGTATTAGGTCACCTACAAAGATTTCTGGCTCTCACAGACCTGTAACTTCTTCTGTAAGAGGCCCCTCTGTCCTCCACTCGTTACCTGTATTAATGGCACCTGTTTGAACTCGTTTTCAATATAAAAGACATCTGTCCACAACCTCAAACAGTCACACTCCATACTCCACTATGGCCAAGACCAAAGAGCTGTCGAAGGACACCAGCAACAAAATTGTAGACCTGCACCAGGCTGGGAAGACTGAATCTGCAATAGGTAAGCAGCTTGGTGTGAAGAAATCAACTGTGGGAGCAATTATTACAAAATGGAAGACATACAAGACCACTGATAATCTCCCTCGATCTGGGGCTCCACGCAAGATCTCACCCCGTGGGTTCAAAATGATCACAAGAACAGTGAGCAAAAATCCCAGAACCACACGGGGGGACCTAGTGAATGACCTCCAGAGAGCTGGGACCAAAGTAACAAAGGCTACCATCAGTAACACACTACGTCGCCAGGAACTCAAATCCTGCAGTGCCAGACGTGTCCCCCTGCTTAAGCCAGTACATGTGCAGGCCCGTCTGAAGTTTGCTAGAGAGCATTTGGATGATCCAGAAGAGGATTGGGAGAATGCCATATGGTCAGATGAAAAAACTCTACTCGTCGTGTTTGGAGGAGAAAGAATGCTGAGTTGCATCCAAAGAACACCATACCTACTGTAAAGCATAGGTGTGGAAACATCAGGCTTTGGGGCTGTTTTTCTGCAAAGGGACCAGGACAACTGATCTGTGTAAAGGAAAGAATGAATGGGGCCATGTATCGTCAGATTTTGAGTGAAAACCTCCTTCCATCAGCAAGGGCATTGAAGATGAAACGTGGCTGGGTCTTTCAGCATGACAATAATCCCAAACACACCGCCCGGCTAACGAAGGAGTGGCTTCGTAAGAAGCATTTCAAGGTCCTGGAGTGGCCTAGCCAGTCTCCACATCTCAACCCCATAGAAAATCTTTGGAGGGAGTTGAAAGTCCGTGTTGCTCAGCGACAGCCCCAAAACATCACTGCTCTAGAGGAGATCTGCATGGAGGAATGGGCCAAAATACCAGCAACAGTGTGTGAAAACCTTGTGAAGACTTACAGAAAACATCTGACCTCTGTCATTGCCAACAAAGGGTATATAACAAAGTGTTGAGATGAACTTTTGTTATTGACCAAATAGTTTTTTTCCACCATAATTTGAAAATAAATTCTTCAAAAATCAGACAATGTGATTTTCTAGATTTTTTTTTCTCATTTTGTCTCTCATAGTTGAGGTATACTTATGATGAAAATTACAGGCCTCTCTCATCTTTTTAAGTGGGAGAACTTGCACAATTGGTGGCTGACTAAATACTTTTTGCCCCACTATATATATATATATATATATATATATATATATATATACACTGTATATATATATGTCAATGCAGATGCACTAATATGAAAGCTTGCCTATAGTGTTCCCATATTAAGCCTTGAATGCTTAGAGAAACTTGTTTCATCGGTTATATCAGGCAGAAGGCCCGGCACCTGCGTTTCTAAAACAAATGATCTCACTGCTCGTTAGCTCACCTCCTTCAAAGCGTACAGCCTCCTTGATTCACAGAAACTCAAAACAAAGCAAGTAAAAGATGAAGTAGGCCACTCTTTTATGCCAAAATCAAATGTGGCCTTTCTTAATGAACTGCTTTATGGTCTAAGACAAACTGTAACCCTTACTATATTAACGTGCACCAGGAGATAATGCTTATTTTCATATATGCTCGTGATTCTCATTTGAATATATGCAAATCACCAACTTTAAGAATACTGTAAACTTTTCTATAGTTTCTGTTTCAGAGGATCTGGAGAGAGAGAGAGACCAAAACAGTGTTAGTGCGCTCAGTCAACCTCTGCTCTGGCTTACCATATTCAGCCAAGCCCACCGACTGCTTCCCATGCACTCGTGTGTGACGATGGTCAGAAGCAATAACTTCAAGCAATGAAAGAGGACTATTAGGTTAGGTTAGGTTAGGTTTCTTTATTTAGTCATGTTTACACAGGAAAACATGAAATTTGCCTTCTCAGTTGCATCTAATAACAAGTAACAGACAGAATGAAATAAAACAGACAAATAGAAATAAGAAAGGTTAAGGTAAGGCAGTTAGATAAAACATATCTATACCAAAAAAAAAAAAAGGTAACAGGATATATATCAAAACCTTAAACATTATCTATGATATTTCTTATTGAAAAGTCGTATGGCACTAGGAAGAAAGGAGTTTCTGGAGCGATTTGTGTGGGTTTTCAAAGCAACTATCCTTCCTGATTTACTGAAGTTTAGTTCTACATGTAATGGATGTCTGTCATCAGTTGAGATGATTTCCAGTTTCTTTAACATTGCCCTCTGACACACACACACCAGTCAAATCATCTACATCAGCCCCAATAACTTCAGCTGCATACTTCGTAATCTGCTGGAGCTTTTTTGAGTTTTGGTTTGTCAGACTATTAAACCAGGCAATGAAACTGAAAGTGATCACGGACTGGATCATACTACGATAGAAGGACAACATGAGGTCCTTGTCTACTTTAAATAGTTTGAGTTTATGGAGGAGAAATAAGCGCTGGTTGCACTTAGAAAATAATTTTTTTGTATTTGTATTCCAGTTAAGATTGTTATCTAGGTAAGTTCCTAAGTATTTATGTTCATTCACTATTTCTACCTCCTCTCCCAGAACTACAATAGGTGAACATACAGATTTCTGTCTCTTAAAATCAAATATCATTTCTTTGGTCTTTTTTACATTCAGAGTGAGAGAGTTTTTCTTACACCAGTTTACCATCCAGTCCACTTGATTTAGATAGTGGCTTTCATCCTCCCCAGATATGCATCCTATGATCATGGTGTCATCCGCATACTTAATAATGGAGCAGTGGTCATTGTTCTGTCTCAGGTCACTTGTGTACAGAGTAAACAATAATGGTGATAAGACACAACCCTGTGGACTTCCTGCGTTTGAATGAAGAGCTTTTGAAAAAGTGTCCTGAACTTTAACTGTCTGTGAACGATTTAAAAGAAAGTTCTGAATCCATAGTGTGATAAATGGGTTTACATTCATACTGTTTAATTTCCCAATCAGTATATGAGGCTGTATAGTATTGAACGCTGAAGAAAAATCCAAAAATAGTGCTCTGACATATGAACCAGGCTGATCAAGAAAGGTGTAGATTTGGTGTAAGATAACAAGCAGAGCATCTTCCACACTTCTGTTTGCACAATAAGCAAATTGATTGTTGTCTTGAAAAGACTTTGTCTCTGTCATTAAAATGTTTTTCACCAAATGTTCAAAGCATTTCATTGGAATATATGTAAGTGCCACTGGTCTGTAATCATTTAAACAGCTTGGCCTAGAAACCTTAGATACAGGGTTGATGATTGATTGTTTCCACAGATTTGGTAGAATACCACAGGTCAGAGACCAGTTAAAAAGCAAATGAAAAACTGGGGAGATCTGCTTAGAACAAGACTTTAAGAGCCGACCTGATATGCCGTCTGGTCCCATTGCACTGTTTGTTTTGGCCTTCCGCAAGACTTTTTCCACTTCAGTTAAACTGAACCCAATCACAGCAGAACACCTGGTGTTTTTATAAAGCATCTCCGACTATGGAAACTAATGAAAAAATTAGATTACAGATCTAAGAAGTATGGAAGGATGTGTCCATGACAAAGGAAAGAACAAGAAAGCCAGTGAGGTAGAGGTGGACTTGCTTATTCCATGTGACAAATCTGTAATTTTCTCGATTATGAGAATGAATGCACAGCGTGGATTTGAGGGGTCCTTTGTTCAAGTTTATCACCTTCACCTGAAGGCGCTATTTCCAAGAACATCTACTGATTGCTTGTTCACAGCTCCTTTTGCAGAGATATCGGAAGCACCACACACCCCTTTCCAGTGACCTCATGATTCCCCCCATGCTCCCCGGTCCGTAGACGTTGCCTGATCACATACTGTATGTTGAAAATGTCAACAGTTGCCGTGGGGTGTACTCACTTTTTCTGAGGACCTTTTTAGATCTTGGTATGATGACACCACACACATCAACAGCAGACCCTCAATGTCTGTGGTTTCAATAAGACCATCGGGTGCGCCTTCTGACTCCATAAGGAGGTTCTAATCATTGACACCTCACACCTGTACACTTAATGAATTTAGCAGGCATTTTAATATCATGAAATAATGGAGCCCATCTTTGACTGCATTCTGGTCAGATCCAGTACCAGATCGACAGCGACCATGCATTTCTTCCAGAATGTGAATGGAAAATTTAGAAGAACGCAGTGAATTGGGAAAGCGAGACGTCACAAATGATAAATCTGAAAACTCCCATGAGACAACGCTGATGACTAGATTGGCGCAAATGAACCCATGCAAAAGGTTGCTGGGAACATAGCTGAAATAGCCCACCAATGCTGCCTTTACCACGTAGAGGTGGGCACCTGGTATCTACCATTCCATGAACATCACGCTCCACAGTTTGAACAAACCGCTATCCAGCAACAACAGGACACTGGTGGCCCTCCGGAGGAGCCGTCCAGGAAATGACTTGGTGGAGGTAAATTGAACTCTGCCATCTCTGCCTGGCAACGATGTTGTATTCAAAAGAAAGCTCTCCTGACCTTTCATTGTCCAACAACACATTTTTTTCCCTTTTATTCCTTCCGATTCTTACTTTCCCCACCAAAATCCCAGCAGGCTCCACTAATGCGCAACTAGCTTGGCACACTCCCTGTGTCTATTAAAAGAACGTTTGATGCCTGCCGGATGATAATGCACTATATGTATGAACTTTAGGATGCCATGAAAAAGCCATTGAGGTTACATTAAAGAACACAACGCGACTTTAAGAAGCCTACTTGGACCAAATCAGGGTTGAGCCTATCCCGGGAGCACTGGACACAAGTTAGGAGCCCACCATGAAGTAGTTGCCAGTCCTTCACCAGAGGGCATTAACCGTAAATCTAAGGTTGCAGTGACAGTTGCACATTCAATACTTTGTAATATCTAAGAGAACAGTCACCCGGGCTGGGTGGGGTGGATGGTCATTTCCTGCCAGATCTTTTCTGAGTATCCACCATATCAGAGGAAACCCTTTTTTCACATCAAATTAAGTGTAATGGAGGATATACTTCACAACAAAAGGAGGAAGCCATTTCCTCTGACAATGGCCTGCAACAGCCGCCAGATAAGCGCGTGCTTGTGGACAGGCGGCTCTAAACAAACAGCCGCCATGTCACTTCGCTGCACTGGATGATAAATGTCTCCTTTGAAAAGGAACATCAAGTAGTTGGAAGAGGAACTGCTTCCCACTAGCAGTACCTCATACTGGACAGGAGACCCAGAGCGCAGCCAGCTAGGGGCTTAGCTTGGCTCAACTTGAGCATTTGGCTGATGTCTGAAATCCAACTGGGCAGCCAGGATTGTGATGAGCTGATATCCATCTGAGCAGGTCTCAGGAGGTTCACGTCCATCCGAAGGCCTGCCCACCCTTCCACCTGCGTTTTCAATATATTTTTTCATAATTGCAGACGTCATTTTCAGAGAAAGGGTCAATGCAGGCCAATATGGAAAAAACAGACTTGGAGGAAGTCAACAGCACTTGCGGCCAATGGTCCAGATTTAGCATGCCCTTCAATCCAAGGCAAGACTTTCTATAGTGCCCTTCATCCCAATCATTAAGGCTTTTCAAAGCGAGGAGCAACATCTCAAAAGGCAGTTATCAAATTAATAATTCCATCTGTTTTATATAGATGGACGGAGTTCGGATACACAGCCCTGCTGGGTGCCATGGGTGCCACCTGGAGGAGCTGTCAAAGGACCTGGGGACATATTCTTTCAGTAAAGCCCAGAAGTACGAGGTAATCATGAGGTCGGAAGACTCAAAGTACTTCTGGGCTGAAGGAAATCCCTGTTCTGTATTGACACGGAAGTGCCAGCCAGTCACGTGGTCGTAGGAACAAAAGCACTTCTGGGTCAAGGACTAGTGGAGACCCAGCAGGAGAGCCAGAATTGGAAGGGAGTGTGACGGAGCTGCTGGGAGGAGAAAAGGAGAGATTTATTGTGTTGTTATTATTGTCTTTGTGTGGTAGCGGAGGTGCTTCAAGGCACCAATATTAGAAGAGAAGGAATAAAAGATCCTTTTGGTGCTTTTACCTGGTGTCTTGGGCGTATGTCTACCAGGCGACAGCACCCTCTAGTGACACTATATATATATATATATATATATATATATATATATATATATATATATATATATATATACAGTGCATCCGGAAAGTATTCACACTTTTTCCACATTTTGTTATGTTACAGCCTTATTCCAAAATGGATTAAATTCATTTTTTTCCTCAGAATTCTGCACACAACACCCCATAATGACAATGTGAATAAAGTTTGCTTGAGATTTTTGCAAATTTATTAAAAATAAAAAAATTGAGAAAGCACATGTACATAAGTATTCACAGCCTTCGCCATGAAGCTCAAAATTGAGCTCAGGTCCATCCTGTTTCCCCTGATCATCCTTGAGATGTTTCTGCAGCTTCATTGGAGTCCACCTGTGGTAAATTCAGTTGATTGGAAATGATTTGGAAAGGCACACACCTGGCTATATAAGGTCCCACAGTTGATAGTTCATGTCAGAGCACAAACCAAGCATGAAGTCAAAGGAATTGTCTGTAGACCTCCGAGACAGGATTGTCTCAAGGCACAAATCTGGAGAAGGTTACAGAACAATTTCTGCTGCTTTGAAGGTCCCAATGAGCACAGTGGCCTCCATCATCCGTAAGTGGAAGAAGTTCGAAACCACCAGGACTCTTCCTAGAGCTGGCCGGCCATCTAAACTGAGCGATCGGGGGAGAAGGGCCTTAGTCAGGGAGGTGACCAAGAACCCGATGGTCACTCTGTCAGAGCTCCAGAGGTCCTCTATGGAGTAAGGAGAACTTTCCAGAAAGACAACCATCTCTGCAGCAATCCACCAATCAGGCCTGTATGGTAGAGTGGCCAGATGGAAGCCACTCCTTAGTAAAAGGCACATGGCAGCCCACCTGGAGTTTGCCAAAAGGCACCTGAAGGACTCTCAGACCATGAGAAAGAAAATTCTCTGGTCTGATGAGACAAAGATTGAACTCTTTGGTGTGAATGTCAGGCATCACGTTTGGAGGAAACCAGGCACCGCTCATCACCAGGCCAATACCATCCCTACAGTGAAGCATGGTGGTGGCAGCATCATGCTGTGGGGATTTTTTCAGCGGCAGGGACTGGGAGACTAGTCAGGATAAAGGGAAGGATGACTGCAGCAATGTACAGAGACATCCTAGATGAAAACCTGCTCCAGAGCGCTCTTGACCTCAGACTGGGGCGACGGTTCATCTTTCAGCAGGACAACGACCCTAAGCACACAGCCAAGATATCAAAGGAGTGGCTTCAGGACGACTCTGTGAATGTCCCTGAGTGGCCCAGCCAGAGCCCAGACTTGAATCCGATTGAACATCTCTGGAGAGATCTTAAAATGGCTGTGCACCGACGCTTCCCATCCAACCTGATGGAGCTTGAGAGGTGCTGCAAAGAGGAATGGACGAAACTGGCCAAGGATAGGTGTGCCAAGCTTGTGGCATCATATTCAACAAGACTTGAGGCTGGAATTGCTGCCAAAGGTGCATCGACAAAGTATTGAGCAAAGGCTGTGAATACTTATGGACATGGGATTTGTCAGTTTTTTTATTTTTAATAAATTTGCAAAAACCTCAAGTAAACTTTTTTCATGTTGTCATTATGGGGTGTTGTGTGTAGAATTCTGAGGAAAAAAATGAATTTAATCCATTTTGGAATAAGGCTGTAACATAACAAAATGTGGAAAAAGTGATGCGCTGGGAATACTTTCTGGATGCACTGTATATATATATATATATATATATACATACAGTGATCCCTCGCTATATCGCGCTTCGCCTTTCGCAGCTTCACTCCATCGCGGATTTTATATGTAAGCATATTTAAATATATATCGCGGATTTTTCGCTGCTTCGCGGGTTTCTGTGGACAATAGGTCTTTTAATTTCTTGTACATGCTTCCTCAGTTGGTTTGCCCAGTTGATTTCATACAAGGGATGCTATTGGCAGATGGCTGAGAAGCTACCCAGCTTACTTTCTCTCTCCCTCTCTCTCTCTCTCTCTCTCTCTCTCTCTTGCGCTGACGTAGGGGGGTGTGAGCAGGGGGGCTGTGTGCGGCTGCTTCCTGAAGGACACGCTGCACGGAGCTTCGCATACTTAAAAGCTCAAAGGGCACGTATTGATTTTTTTTATCTGTCTCTCTCTCTATCTCTCTCTATCTCTCTCTCTCTCTCTTCCTGCTCCTGACAGAGGGGGTGTGAGCTGCCGCCTTCAACAGCTTTGTACCGGCGGTGCTTCGCATACTTAAAAGCCAAAAAGCTCTATTGATTTTTTTTTTTGACTGCTTGCTTTGCACTCCTTTGAAGAGGAAGATATGTTTGCATTCTTTTAATTGTGAGACAGAACTGTCATCTCTGTCTTGTCATGGAGCACAGTTTAAACTTTTGAAAAAGAGACAAATGTTTGTTTGCAGTGTTTGAATAACGTTCCTGTCTCTCTACAACCTCCTGTGTTTCTGCGCAAATCTGTGACCCAAGCATGACATTCTAAAAATAACCATATAAACATATGGTTTCTACTTTGCGGATTTTCCTATTTCGCGGGTGGCTCTGGAACGCAACCCCCGCGATGGAGGAGGGATTACTGTATATATATATCTCCAGACTTTACTATCAATCTTATTTTTTATTATTCTGTGTTATATTTGGTATTATTATTCGTGTAATAAATGCCATGCTGCTTTTAACTTTCTATGCTTTTTCTTCATGTCTTGAGTGATTGAAGTAATAAAGTACATATTTTTAAGAGCCCCTGGGGCAGCTGGTAGTTTTCCATACGCTCCGTGCTGCGAGGTTTATTAAGAGCTGAGGGTGTGAGATCCACCCAATAGTAGGGAACAGTATGTAAAGTAAGGTTTCCTAGGCTGACAAATGGCCTATAGCCAAGGATGTTGAGCCTTTGTATGTTTGAATATATTCCTCAAGACAAAAGTAACATTTAGGTCTGAGATATCTTTAAAACATTGTATGTTGTTCATGCCGACAATAAGTAAGTCTCTTGAAGTGGCAGAAGAGTGACAGGCTGTGTTATTCTTAAGGCACTTGTGTGTGACATTCATAGAGCACTGTTGTGGTTATGTGTGTGTGTGTTAATCTTAAAGTACGACAGTAGACCAACCTGGTAACGAACCTAATGAGTACATGTACCCCTAAGTAAAGGGTAAGTAGAGGGAAATATCACGATAACACATAGGGGAAGTGATGCTGCTTTGAGTTGCCTGTTGGGACTGACCTAATATCCCACCAGTAGGACTGCAAACCAGACTGGACAGACAGAGCGCAACCAGCCAGGGGTTTAGCTTGACTCTATAGACTACAACATCTTCTGGTACGGAGGGTAATGCTGCAGCCACAAGGGGGCTACACTGCCTAAATAATCAAATAATGTGACCTACCAGCCATGGCACTAAGGGTCAGGCCAATATGGAGTCAGGCTTGAAATCCACTTGCTGGGCCGTTTCTGAGTATAGGCTGTTCAGGCAAGGGCCTAGGTCCACCCTCTAGTGGTCAAGGTGTATTACTGCAGCTCCCAGTAGAGAGTCCTATCTTTATTTTGTAAGGAATATTTTCCCTACACCCCGGAAGTACATCCCAGTCACATGGACAGAAGAAATGATGTGCTTCCAGGATGAAAAAGAAGAGTTTTGATCTGACCCGGAAGTGCTAAGAAGTCACATGGACTGAGGGTTCAGAAGTACTTCCGGGTCACGGACTATAAAGGACTCTGGGAAATCCCAGACAAATGAGCTGAGCTGGGTGGAAGGGTGGCAACACGTCTGGGAGAGTGGAGGATTGGTTATTGTTGGATTATTGATTGTTTATTGAGTATTGTGGAGTGGAGGGTGCTTGTACACATTTATTATTATAATAAATTCAATTATTGGACTTTTACGTGGTGTCTGGCATGGTGTCCGAGGGCTCAAGGGAGCGATAGCGCCCCCTATCTGTCACTATATATATATATATACAGTGGTGTGAAAAACTTTTTGCCCCCTTCCTGATTTCTTATTCTTTTGCATGTTTGTCACACAAAATGTTTCTGATCATCAAACACATTTAACCATTAGTCAAATATAACACAAGTAAACACAAAATGCAGTTTGTAAATGGTGGTTTTTATTATTTAGGGAGAAAAAAAAATCCAAACCTACATGGCCCTGTGTGAAAAAGTAATTGCCCCCTGAACCTAATAACTGGTTGGGCCACCCTTAGCAGCAATAACTGCAATCAAGCGTTTGCGATAACTTGCAATGAGTCTTTTACAGCACTCTGGAGGAATTTTGGCCCACTCATCTTTGCAAAATTGTTGTAATTCAGCTTTATTTGAGGGTTTTCTAGCATGAACCGCCTTTTTAAGGTCATGCCATAGCATCTCAATTGGATTCAGGTCAGGACTTTGACTAGGCCACTCCAAAGTCTTCATTTTGTTTTTCTTCAGCCATTCAGAGGTGGATTTGCTGGTGTGTTTTGGGTCATTGTCCTGTTGCAGCACCCAAGATCGCTTCAGCTTGAGTTGACGAACAGATGGCCGGACATTCTCCTTCAGGATTTTTTGGTAGACAGTAGAATTCATGGTTCCATCTATCACAGCAAGCCTTCCAGGTCCTGAAGCAGCAAACAACCCCAAACCATCACACTACCACCACCATATTTTACTGTTGGTATGATGTTCTTTTTCTGAAATGCTGTGTTCCTTTTACGCCAGATGTAACGGGACATTTGCCTTCCAAAAAGTTCAACTTTTGTCTCATCAGTCCACAAGGTATTTTCCCAAAAGTCTTGGCAATCATTGAGATGTTTCTTAGCAAAATTGAGACGAGCCCTAATGTTCTTTTTGCTTAACAGTGGTTTGCGTCTTGGACATCTGCCATGCAGGCCGTTTTTGCCCAGTCTCTTTCTTATGGTGGAGTCATGAACACTGACCTTAATTGAGGCAAGTGAGGCCTGCAGTTCTTTAGACGTTGTCCTGGGGTCTTTTGTGACCTCTCGGATGAGTCGTCTCTGCGCTCTTGGGGTAATTTTGGTCGGCCGGCCACTCCTGGGAAGGTTCACCACTGTTCCATGTTTTTGCCATTTGTGGATAATAGCTCTCACTGTGCTTCGCTGGAGTCCCAAAGCTTTAGAAATGGCTTTATAACCTTTACCAGACTGATAGATCTCAATTACTTCTGTTCTCATTTGTTCCTGAATTTCTTTGGATCTTGGCATGATGTCTAGCTTTTGAGGTGCTTTTGGTCTACTTCTCTGTGTCAGGCAGCTCCTATTTAAGTGATTTCTTGATTGAAACAGGTGTGGCAGTAATCAGGCCTGGGGGTGGCTACGGAAATTGAACTCAGGTGTGATACACCACAGTTAGGTTATTTTTTAACAAGGGGGCAATTACTTTTTCACACAGGGCCATGTAGGTTTGGATTTTTTTTCTCCCTAAATAATAAAAACCATCATTTAAAAACTGCATTTTGTGTTTACTTGTGTTATATTTGACTAATGGTTAAATGTGTTTGATGATCAGAAACATTTTGTGTGACAAACATGCAAAAGATTAAGAAATCAGGAAGGAGGCAAATAGTTTTTCACACCACTGTATATATTGTGAAAGGCGCTATATAGCGCCCAACCCGGCACAGACTGACGCAGAGGCATGTGCCCCACATGCCCAACACAGTCCCAAAACACTCACAATAATCACAACAATCCTTCTGGCACCACCACTCCTCCTCCTCCCGACTCTGGCTCTCGAGGGGTGGTAGCTGGCCCTTTTTATAACCCACCTGGAAGCATTCCAGGTGCTTGACCACCTGGTGCTAATTGCATTTTCGGGTGGGGCTGTAGAATCGTCCAGCTGGGCTGTTGGAAGGAGACAGCCCCCCCTAGCGGCCACCCCGGGCCCCAACCAAGCTGTGGAGGACTCCATCTCCCATGGAGCCCTGCGGGAGGTTGGGGAATCAGCGTCGGCCAGGGAGGCTGCCACCAAGTGCCCTGGTGGAGGTATTGAGCTGTCCATGGCTGCTCCCTCAGAACATACACAGCAGGGGCGTCCCGGCCGGGTTCGTCACAATATATATAACACCTTTTGTATTGATCTTTTTAACAAAGTACTATATATTTTATAGCACTTTTACATTTATCTACCTTACATAGTAACATTTATTTTTAGATATTTTATAGTGCCTTTCACATATATCTACCTTGCATAGTATCATTTAATTCAATATATTTTAAAGGGCCTTTCACATTTATCTACCTTACATAGTACCATTTATTTCCATCAATTTTATACTGCCTTTCACATTTATATACCTGAAATAGTACCATTTATTTCTATTTATTTTATACTGCCTTTCACATTTATCTACCTTACATAGTGCCATTTATTTTTATATACTGTGTAGTGCCTTTCACGTATATCTATGTATGTTACATGGCACCTTTTATTTCTATATATTTTATAGTGCCTTTCATATCAATCTATCTATTGACATATCTATCATATGGGCCATTTTAGATATGAAAGGTTCTACATGATAGATAAGGAAAGGCACTATAGGGCAAACAGATCAATATGAGAGCAAGGGAAAGGTGTTATTTAAATGAAATGTATTATCTCTTATATATATATATTTCTCTTCTGGTTCATCCTGCTTCCACTTCAAAACCGGTCCCGCCCACACGCAGCCGACACGGCATTTCTCGATTCCTATTCGTCGTCTTCCATGTCATGCACTATACTGGCCTGCTGAGCATAATACATCCAACAAGTACTCGAGGTGCTGCCACAACGGTAAAGTAGCTTTACCATCCTTGCGGGAGCCACCTGTGTCTTTACAACAGCTTCTTACACAGCAAACATCAGAAGCTAAAAATTATCATGAACATATTTGAGAATACAACTCTTCTCTAGCATTTGCTTCCATGGGTGCACAGATAACTCAACCTCCTGGCCACGGACCATACTGTTTTAAAATACAAGGGCAAGTTTATCACCAAATCTCTCCACTATACGCTAACACTTCTACCTCTCCAGGATATGGACAGTTGTATGTTTTTGACACAGTGCAAGCTACTGGAGTACGCTTACAAAATAAAGCAAACTCTGCATGCAGCGAAAATGTACTTCTCCAGCTAGATTCCATGCTCAGAACCATCAACCCCTTCGCTAAATCATACAAACACATGCATGAAATCGCTCAGTCCAATCCAACAGCATCTGTACGAATGGTTTTCAAGGAAAACCCTAGGCAGGATTTATGACGATACAATGCCCCGACATGTCACACTGATGTTGCAGTGATTTTCATCGGAGAAGATGGCGAACCGCCTGCGATAAGGGACATTTGCATCTATCCCATAGGCAACTCCTGTAACAGATTTCCACGCTCAATATGAATTGCGATCCTATGGTTTACCCACTTTTATTCCCTTACGGAGACATTGGCTGGCACAAAGATTTACAACATGTTCCCGATAAAAGAAGCGCCAAGCGAATAAGGCTTACTCAATGCCAATTTTATGTGTACAGATTAGCAATGAGGAATACATTTAGTATTTTGCAATCCAGCGGCAAATTATTCCAAGTCGTAGATGCGTATGTTAAAACAGAGGGTGCGCGTCTCAACTATCTCAGATTACATCAACAAGATCTGCGTGTCAAACTATCACACGCACTGCAAGCAAACGCTGAAAATAACAACGTTCGTGTAGGCCAAATGATCATATTACCGTCCACATTTCCAGGAAGTCCAAGATACATGCAACAAAACTATCAGGATGCCATGGCCATAGTACGCAAATTCGGAAAGCCTGATTTATTTATCACTTCCACATGTAATCCTGCTTGGCCGGAAATTCTACATGCACACTGCGTCTTTCAAGAAGTATTTATTTCTTCTTGATTTCTGAATTCCTTTCTCACCATTTTCCGTTCCTATTCTTACAGTATTATTATTATTAAAGGTGATCTCTGATAGAATGTGTTATATCTGTCTGTCCATCTATCACAGAGCACCTTTCATATTGATCTGTCATCTGCTGTTTTTTCTAATCTCTCTGGCTAGCTCTATTGTATTGTACTTATCACTGCTATCCTTACTGTATAATGCCCATTAGTCACCAAATTTTATTTGTTTGTTTGTTTATCACAAAGTGATTAACAAAGCACACATACAAACCTCAGCTGATTAGATTTCACAAAGATCATTGTGGGGTCATTTTAGTTTTACAGAAGCATTTCCAGGTGACCCTCCGCCAAGCCAACCCGAGCCCATGGTGGGTTCTGAACGAGCCTTGAGGTTTACAGTCCAAGATGTTAGCCACTTGGGGATCGAACATCCTGCAATGGCAAAATAAAAATAACCTCTACATGCAGCCTGCCATCAGGCTTACGAGACTTCAATAGTCCCTGAATTTGCATTGATTGCAGTTTTTGGAAGAGGAAGGAGGCAAAAGACATTTCCTCAGGATTTTGGTCATGCTGTGGCGATTGTATCTCTCGATTGTCCTGAGACTGTCTGGGTTTTCTCCAGGAAAGTCTGGATGCAGATGATGATGAAGATGACTAATTAAGGTAGAAGTAGATACATCAGAAGGAGATGAAGTCTATTTAATGTTTTCATGCACCATCTAGTGGCTGTTAAATGTGAGAGTTAGTGAAGATACTGTAGCTACAAAGAAAAGAAGCAGATGGGTGACAACAGGGTTAACAGGGTCATGACTGTCACGTGTACAGAGTAGAATAAAACTCTTACTTGAGTATGCTAATCAACATGCGACACATCAGCACTCTCCAACGCCGTGATTGGTTGGTTGACCAATAGCTAGTATAAAAGCCCTTCCTTTGCAGTGTTTGCTTGGCCTTTCCTCCACCGTCCCAAAGATGTGCAGGGGAGATCATCACAGCAATCATTACATCTTCGTCATCTTCTTCTTCTTAGGAGTTTGCCACTATCATGTGGGGTCGCTGTATTGGTCAGGCCTCCTCCTCCTCCTCCATTCTATTTTGTTGTACACTTCCTCACCTGATACCCCTTTCTCCCTTAGAATCCAACCTTCACACATTCCATCCAGATATCTCCATATCCTTGATTCATCTCTTCACATTGCTTACCTCTCTCTTCTCATTTCACAAGTAAGCCCACGATTCTCTAGAGAATCATAAATCCAAGAATGGCAATCAGTTTCTGTTCCGTCCGATATTTGGATGGATGACATATCATGGAGGGTGGGTGCGTCTGGGGAAATGTCATTTAAGTAAATAAGCATATCTGTACTAAGGCGGTTTCGTTTTGTGGAGACGTGATTCTGTTGCCTTTGCTGACACCGACTGCTGGCAGAGTGGAGCACAGCAAGTTTAGTTTACAGGTTGTGGTGTTCGTGTGCCAGCCACTGAGTCTGGGAAGCCGCTGGGTTTGAGTCTGTGACCGTTATGTGATCTATATTACTGGCATAGTGGATTAGAGCAAGTGTAGTGTACAGGTTGTGTTGAGTGGGCGCCACCTACTGACTCTGGGAAGCCGCTGCGTTTGACTCTGGGGTGTGCGCCACGGCGCAGTACGTATGCGCCTCGGTGGGAAGCCGCTGCGTGATGAAATATCATGGAGGGTGGGTACGTCCTGGGACAGTTCATTTCAACATGCTTCTGTTATTGTCTTTCTTCATGCAGTCTCGTTTTTGTTTTTTTATGGCTGTGTCGTCGTATATGCGGTGGTGTGGGCGGTCACGTCCGGGCGGCTGTAGAACCTGGCGTGCACGCTTTACCTCAGGTTTAGTTCACAGGTCATAGGCATGGTAAAGTTTCCATTTAATTCAATAACCCTATTTGAACTAAAGCGAAGCCGCTGCGTTTGACTCTGGGGCGCCCTGCGTTTGATCTCTGGGGCGCCCTGCGTTTGACTCTGGGGTGGCGCACCGCAGTGTGCATGCGCTTCAGTGCGTCCGCCGTGTCCGCAGTGCATAAATTAACTGTCGTTTAGTAATATAGATGTTCCACCACTTGAACCTTCTTTCCTGTATTTTTCTATACACTTTTCCAACTTTTACTGTACCTCTGATTCTCTCATTTCTGATCTTATCCAGCTTTGTTACTCTGCTTATCCATCTTAACATTCTCATTTCTGTGGCATCCATTTTGCTTTCATGCCTCTCCACTCTAGCAGTTATTCGTCGGTCCCACAGCATTCCCAATGCATTTTTCCAGCCAAATGTGTATTCTGTGGTTTATTACTAGACCTACATCTCTATTGACTGTCATTGCTTCTTCTTCTTCTTTTGGCTGCTCCCGTTAGGGGTCGCCACAGCCGATCATCTTTTTCAATATCTAACCCTAACCCCCTGCTCGTTTCGCTCCCCAATCCCCTTGCCTGCGCTATGCGCCAGCAACTTCGTATCTCTGCCACTCGCAAACAGCAAATCTTTTAATTATCGCGGATACGCCTCTTCATTGGGAGGAAACACTACTTTTCCCTGATGGAAACACGAATTAGACAATCTACAAGTCTCCGACTTAAAATTTAAATCCAAACAGTATATTCGATCTCTTTTCGCTGTTCCGTTATTTCACGGAGTAATAATTTCCGTTTGTTTGCGCTAATGTGATCTTTACTATAATTTTTTTTGAGACTTTCGAATTTTAGTACTTTCATAATCTCTAACCTTCTATGCATGTGTGTCGCGCCAACGTTTTTGAATTCTTTACGATGTTCTACTTTGTCATCTACACTTTGTCTTTTATTTCCGGTCCCGGGTGTGGTTAAATCTCTTGGCACAAAGACTCCTTTCATGGGACGTGAAAGTGTTTCTCTTCAAAAGATCACGTCTCGTCGCTGGATAAAAAGCATCGTCTCTCAAGATTTTTTTATTATAATAGAGAGATAATATGCAGACTTTATCAAAATATAAGTGGAGAATATAACTTGACATGAACTGGGACACGCGGACCTCAAAAGCGGGAGCCCCCTTAGGCGCGTGGTCTAGGGCAGTTGCCTTACTTGCCACCCCCAAACGCCGCTCTTGCCACCTCAGTCACCACCAAAGGAACCTCCAGCATCTGCTCAAGCTCAACCAGTCAAAGAGTGTAAAACCAGACATATTGTGAAACCCTCTGATAGACTAAATCTGTGAGTCCCACAAATTAGGAAATTCTTTAAGGGTGGAGGCTGACTTTTGTCAACACAAGGGGTTGAGGACAGATGTTGACTAAAGTCGACATCCAGGGGAAGAGGGTGATAAAAGCTGTAAACGTAAGAGGACTACTAGACTTGTTGACTTGACATCAAATTTGTGCATTGTGCGTGAGTAGCGTAGAGTAAACAATGTCTAGAATGGCATTGACATTGGGCAATTGTGCATAGCAAAATACACCGTGGGTATTGTAAGGGATGGCCAGTAGCTCAACCCGGCCAAGATGCCCATAGACTGGAAGGATGGGGGAAGGCAGCTACTTTGGGACACTGCCTCTCCCAAGACACTAGATGGCAGCTTCCCTGGAGTGTACTGGTGCCCTGGATTCCCACAGGGCACCATGGGACATGGAGTTTAGTATTACAGCCCTGCTGGGTACCATGGGTACTGCCAGGGAGCACTGTGGAAGGACATTGGGAGACAAGGTTCCCGCCTAGCCTAGAAGTACTAGCAGGTCACGGGAAGAGAAGCCCAGCAGTACTTCTGGCTGATTAAAAACTTAAGTTCTCCATCTGACCTGGAAGTTCTGGCAGGTCATGTGAACAGAAGAGAATAAACACTTCCGGGTCGGACACTATATAAAAGACTGCTTCATATCCAGCCTGAGTTGGGAGGAGGTGGACAAGACTTGCTGGGAGGTGTGGAGGAGCAGAAAGAGAGAGAGAAGAATATCACTTATTGTGTATTGGTGCTTATTTGCCTGTTTATTTGTGGCTGTGGTGCTTGAAGGGCACTGTAAAATACATCTTAGTGCTTTTACCTTGTGTCCTGAGTGTCTGTTTGTTGGGGTTAAGGGGCAACAGTGTCCTGTAGCATCCACAGTATTATTTATTTACTTATTCATTTTTTGAATCAGACTCTTGACTTGTCAAACCCCGATTTTGATGGAAGTGACCTGGAGATCGAAAACGAAAGTTAGGTACCGTATATACTGGAATATAAGCCGACCCGAATATAAGCTGAGGTACCTAATTTTACCTACAAAAACTGGAAAAACTTATTGACTCGAGTATAAGCCTACGGTGGGAAATGCAGCAGCTACAGGTAAGTTTCAATAATCAAAATAAATACCAATAAAATTACCGCACATTAATTGAAGCATCAGTAGGTTAAATGTTTTTGAGTATTTATGTCAAAGAAAAACAGTAAACTAGCTCCGTAAGTGGAGAAGAGGGTCAACAAAAACAATATGGTATCACTCTCGCTCGCTTTCTCTCTCACATGTGTCTGTCTCGCGTGCGCGCGTGTGTGTCCCTCTCTCGTGCGCGTGTCTCTCTTGCGAGCGCGTGTATGTGTGTGTCTCTCTCTCTCTCTCGCTCTTTTTCTCTCTTTCTCTCTCTCTCTCTCTCCCTCTCGCGCCGCGTGTCTCTCTCGCTTGCTGCACAGGGAGAGACTGAGCACGTGCCAGTTGGCGGGGGGAGCGGGACCTGACTCGAATATAAGCCGAGGGTGACATTTTTCAACACATTTTGGGTGCTGAAAAACTCGGCTTTTATTCGAGTATATATACGGTACTTGTATCAGTTGACCAGTCCCCAGCTGATCAGGCAAGTGATGCGCCTACAGCAACATTCGCCTAGGAGAACTACACAGCCACTTAGCAAATTTCGATTTTGATATAGACGGTGTTTCCTGAAGAAAGGTATAAGCTCTCTGGAAGTGTGTGCTTTTTAATTGCGGCATTAAAATAACCTGAATTTAAATAAAAGGTATTATCCATCCCACCCCATGCAATATGACGGTTAAAAGATTACACGAGAACAGAAGGATAATTTAGCTCTTTACTGATGGTTTCATGTGGTATTACAAACGGGAAGCTTATGACAGACATATCAAGCATGCAGGAGACTTGATCTGTGCAGTCCGTCATCTGTCGTCGCCACGCTGAAAGGATTTTAGCCGGACAGAAAACAGAATCTTCTGCCCGGCCTCGGACGGAAGACATACTCTTCCGCCCGGAAGCTTCAAAGTGTTGGTTGTAGGTGTTCATTCTTATATACTGTTCCTCCATGTGCAGGCTCTTGGCTCCGGGTCCAAACAAGGGCAGGAAAGTACTCAAACCCCACCTTCAAACATTCAGGAATAGCACAATGCCCACATACAGTTCCCATTCTCCCAACAAGGAAAGAGGTTTTTGCTGACAGAAGACAGAAATATACTAGTGGATGGATGGATGGAAAATGCATTGCATTTGTCATTCCAACAGATGGTGCAACACAAAAATTACTAACACTGCTTTTACATATCTCATACCATTTGTCATATAACACAGACATCCATCCATCCATTTTCCAATCCGCTGAATCCGAACACAGGGTCACGGGGGTCTGCTGGAGCCAATCCCAGCCAACACAGGGCACAAGGCAAGAACCAATCCCGGGCAGGGTGCCAACCCACCGCAGGACACACACAAACACACCCACACACCAAGCTCACACTAGGGCCAATGTAGAATCGCCAATCCACCTAACCTGCATGTCTTTGGACTGTGGGAGGAAACCGGAGCGCCCGGAGGAAACCCACACAGACACGGGGAGAACATGCAAACTCCACACAGGGAGGACCCGGGAAGTGAACCCAGGTCCCCAGGTCTCCCAACTGCGAGGCAGCAGCGCTACCCACTGCACCACCGTGCCACCCTAACACAGACAAATACATTTAATTTGTGTTTCCAACAGATGGTGCATCACAATCACCCACCTTAATAAAAGGATAAGTGTCCAGGAGTCTGTCTTTGTGACTGTCTAGTTGCTATGTCTCTGTCATTCTAACAGATGTCGCATAATAAAATGCATTACATTTGTCATTCCAACAGATGGTGCATCACAAAAATGACATTGCTCTTTTACAAATCATCTACCAAATGGTATACAGTATAACAAAGACATGTGCATTGCATTTGTCTTTCCAACAGATGGTGTATCACAAACAATTGTAGTAATCTATTTTATTATTACAAATGTTTGTGATGCACAATCAGTTAGAAAGACACATGCCGTGGATTTTATTGCTGCATTCATAACTAAATAAATTCCAATAGATGGTGCACTGCAAATGTTAACACTCAGGTCTACTTTGATATCTTAGCATAGCAACTCTTTTATATAAAACTCCATGTGTAAACTCCTCTGGCACCTTATGAAATCTGAAAGTGTCATTAGACTCTCACCTTGTTGCTAATAAGATAAACTGGTATCACGGGGTCCAAAGTCTTCCATCAGGGGCCTCATGTGGCACACTTTTGTTTGGTGGGTCGTTTGCTGGAGACTGTGGCTGATCTGTGCCATTGTGGCTTTAGTAATGTGGAGTTTGCTGCCCTCTTTTGGTTAAAAATTATATTCATTTAATTACTATGATAAAGCAAAAGTCATAAGAAGACAATAATATACAGTATAGCAAATATTTGAAAACGACTGAACCAAAAATAAGTGATAAGTAAGCATTGTCGTAAAACCCTTCACTGGCATTTCAAAGAAAAACAAATGACAATAATGCATTCTGTCATTAATGTGATACACAATGTGAACCTTCCCTTTAACGTATTATATCCCCCATTGAATAACATAATGCCACACACGACTGTGGCGGGGCGCATCACAGGATTAATGGCTGTCTATATAAATTACAGAGTTTATAGCACAGAATACTTTGAAATGTAGTTAAAGATGCACTTACCTTAGTAACGGTGTTGGCTCAAGGCGAGTCATGCTTAACTATTAGAGTCTCTATAGTGACATTCAGAAGCATGCATGTGGATGGGAGGCCTACGAGCCCCGGCACATGCCTGCAGATAACGAAACTGCCATCCTGATGATAATCTGCTGCTGTACAGCAGGACCGTGACTGAGCTGCTGGCACATGGAGAGAAAAGGGTCCATCGACAGTAGCTGTTAAAGCCACTAAGAAGAGGACAGGAAGGTTCAGCACACATTTTCAAAAGAGCTCCTACTTGATTAGGGCACATCGTGTTGCTAGTATTGTAACGGGAGAGATGATTGGGTGGACTCCTGAGAGCGGCCGTGGGGATTGGGCAGCGAAACAACTACCTCTCGCTGCAGCTTGTGGAATGGGGCGTGGCTCAATATGAGCCGAGGTAAACATTTAACTTCGCCCATAATCTCATAATCCTCCCACTGGTAGGGTGTCAAGCTACAGCGACTGTAAGTACGACACACCCAGTTACGCTACTGTTAGGATTACAGTAATCCCTCACTTATCGCGGGAGATAGGTTCCAAGGCCGACCGCGATAACTGAATTTCCGCAAAGTAGGGACACCATATTTATTTAATTATTTAACGTGTATTTGGACGTTTTTAAACCCTCCCTGTATTGTTTACAACCCACCCTTTACTCTATTAATAACAGGGACAACTGCTAAGCAATATGAAATCGGTAGATAAGTTTACACTTACTGTATAGCGAAGTACACGTAGCTATATATGACGTGATGATGGTGATGAATATGCTGCACAGTAAAAATGATGACGATGAAGGTGATGATCCCCTAAATGCAGTAGCAAGAGCACGTTAATGGTGAATGAGTGAGATGAGACTTCCTGGTTAATACAGCACTCCGTCGCTGAGCCAATCAGCAGCACACAGGAACTTAACTGCGTGCTCTGATTGGGTAGCTTATCAGCCATCCGCCAATAGCATCTCTTGTATGAAATCAACTGGGCAAACCAACTGAGGAAGCAAATACCAGAAGTAAAAAGACCCATTGTCCGCAGAAACCCGAGAAGCAGCGAAAAATCTGCGTTATATATTTAGATATGCTTACATATAAAATCCGCGAAGTCGTGAATCCGCGAAAAGTGAACCGCGAAGTAGCAAGGGATTACTGTATAATGACAAGTGTCGAGTAAACCAAGTAACACAAATGTGCAACGTTCATCATTTGTGTGCAGGTCATGTCTGTCCTGTCTAGTGTGCAGCTCGGCAAGACCCAAACGCATGAGGTCTTTGAATTATGGGTGGAGTTAAACATTTAACCCCGCCCAGGTCTAGGCACGCCCCTTTCTGCATGCTGCAGGGAGGACCTTCTCCAGTTTAAAACGCCTGCATAGACACTTGGCTCGTCTTCTGTCTGTTCTGAACGGCTGATTCTTCGAGTAACAGTGAACATAGTCGGAGGAGACCATCGCAGAATGGGAGATGGTGTGTTGTGCGCTTATCTGTTTACCGTTTTGATTTCTTTTTTTCGGAAGAACTGCCTGGACTTTGACTTATCATTTGGGAAGAACTTTTTGTTGGTCTGTTTGATCACTGCAGGGCTCATGAAGGCGCAGTCTTGTGGAAATTTGTGAACAGTCCTCATTTTTAACTTTCTCGTATACAAAGTGTAGGGAAAGCACTGCAATCATCCAAAAATTTGATGTCGAGATTTTGATGAGTTTCAGCGTTTTTAGACCTCCATGACTTTCTTATATATGAAGTAGAGGGAAAATACTGGAATCCTCCAAAAATTCTGTTTTGAGATTTTGATGAATCTCGATGTTGTAGACCTCCTGGAGTCTGAAAATACCATTTTTGGAATTATGTGTGTCTGTCTGTGTGCGTGTGTGAGTGTGTGTGTAAACACGATTACTTCAGTATGCTTTCACTTAGGTCAACCAAATTTTGCTTACAAGTATTAGGTACAAAACGTGGATTTCTATCAACTTTTGGGCTATTTCTGTTATCCGGAAGTGGTACTTTACCTTTTAATCATGCAGCTGCAGAGTCTAATTTCTTCAGCTTTACTTTTATAATACTTGTTCAATATATTATTAATATGATTTGATTTGTTGTTGCTGGTTCTTTAATGTACATCTCTCTATTATAAAAAAAAATCCTGCAGAGAAACAGTAGGGCGTCGAGACAACAACAACAACATTTATTTCTATAGCTTATTTTCATACAAATAAAGTAGCTCAAAGTGCTTTACATAATGAGGAAAAGAAAAATAAAAGACAAAGTAAGAAATTAAAATAAGACAACACTAATTAACATAGAGTAAGAGTAAGGTCTGATGGCCAGGGAGGACAGAAAAAACAGATGGCTGAAGAAAAAAATAAAATCTGCAGGGGTTCCAGGCCACAAGATCACCCAGTCCCCTCTGGGCATAACATGATCTTCACGTTAAGATTATGGAAGACAGTTAAAAGACCCACGAGACTAAAGAGATTGGCCACGGAGCGTCTCGTGGGGACCTAAAACATGAGACGTTGTGCCAAGAGGTTGACCCAGGACCGTCTCGCGATGACGTAGAACATGAGATTCTTGCAAGACATGTGCTACTTACAACCAAATAAGACCACCATCATCAAAACTCTGAGTCGTGTTTTTTGGCTTTGAGCACACACAGATCCAGGGCTCTGAGCGCATTTAAAGCGTAAAAGGACAATACGTTATAAATGAAATGTAGACGACTAAGCAAAGAAGAAAGCAGCGTGGAGAAAAGAGACTCAAAAGCGTTGGAGAGACAAAAAAGAAAAAGAATAATCGAGGTGCAAATTCAGAAAATAAGGAAAGTAATTATCAGTCCGGAACAAGTAGAATTGAAAAAAAAGCAGGTCCAATAGGGATGTTGGTGCTATACACTTGCAGAGCAGGTTAGAGATTATGAAAGCAATGGAATTCGAAAGGCTCAAAAAAAATAAACGTTGGCGCGATACACATGTGGAGAAAGTTACAGAATATGAAAGTAGGAAAATTAGAAAGTATAAAAAAAAGAAAGTAAAGATCGCAGTAGCGCAAACAAATGGAAATTACAGTAATGCCTCTTCCATCGCGGGGGTTGCGTTCCAGAACCCCCCACGAAAGGTGAAAATCCGCGAAGTAGAAACCATATGTTTATATGGTTATTTTTATATTGTCATGCTTGGGTCACAGATTTGCACAGAAACACAGGAGGTTGTAGGGAGACAGGAACGTTATTCAAACGCTGCAAACAAACATTTGTCTCTTTTTCAAAAGTTTAAACTGTGCTCCATGACAAGACAGAGATGACAGTTCAGTCTCACAATTAAAAGAATGCAAACATATCTTCTTCTTCAAAGGAGTGCGCATCAGAGAGAGAGAATGTCAGAAAGATAGAGAAAAGCAAACAAATCAATAGGGCTGTTTGACTTTTAAGTATGCGAAGCACCGCGGCACAAAGCTGTTGAAGGCGGCAGCTCACACCCCCTCCGTCAGGAGCAGAGAAAGAGAGAGAGAGAGAGAGAGAGAGAGAGAGAGACAGAGAAAAACAAACAACCAAAAATCAATACGTGTCCTTCGAGCTTTTAAGTATGTGAAGCACCGTGCAGCATGTCGCTTCACTAAGCAGCTGCACACAGAAGGTAGCAACGTGAAGATAATCTTTCAGCATTTTTAGACGAGCGTCCGTATCGTCTAGGTGTGCGAACAGCCCCCCTGCTCACACCCCCTACGTCAGGATCAGAGAAAGTCAGCGCAAGAGAGAGAGAGAGAAAAGTAAGTTGGGTAGCTTCTCAGCCATCTGCCAATAGCGTCCCTTGTATGAAATCAACTGGGCAAACCAACTGAGGAAGCATGTACCAGAAATTAAAAGACCCATTGTCCGCAGAAATCCGCGAACCAGCAAAAAATCCGCGATATATATTTAAATATGCTTACATATAAAATCCGCGATAGAGTGAAGCCGCGAAAGGCGAAGCGCGATATAGCGAGGGATTACTGTATTACTCAAAAAAGGGAAAATAATCACCACGGACCAGATGTCATTGAAACAAAAGCAGGATAAAGCGAGGTCAGAAATAAAAGAGAAAGAGTAGAAAACAAAGTAAAACGTCATAAAGAGGTTACAAAGCAAAGGGGGCCAAACACATGCAGAGCAGGTTAGAGATCATGAAAACTGGAATTCAAAAGACTCAAAAAATACGTAGGCGCGAAACACATGCAGAGCAAAATACAGAATAGGAAAGCAGAAAAAAATGACAGTGTCAAAACAAAGACAGTAAACATCACATTAGCACAAACAAAGAGAAATTATTACTCGGAGAAATAACGAAAAGGCGAATAGAGATATCGAATATATGGACACAGGTGATATGTCAGAAATATGTCAATATTGTAAGGCTTTGAAGTTTAAGTCAAGAGAATTTCAAAAACGGAGTTCACCTCACATGCATGTATTGGTTACTTTGCAAAAAAAATGATTAACTGCTGATGATGTCGATCGCTTTGTATGTGTTGAAATTCCAAACAGAGAAACCTATTCTGAATTATGGTACAAAGTCATTAAACACATGTCTCCATCCATCCATTTTCCAACCTGCTGAATCTGAACACAGGGTCACGGGGGTCTGCTGGAGCCAATCCCAGCCAACACAGGGCACAAGGCAGGAACCAATCCCGGGCAGGGTGCCAACCCACCGCAGACACATGTCTCACAGACCTCATTAAAAAGATTCAGCACATTGGGACACGAAAGATTCCAAATATTGTTTTTACAGAAGTTCAGAAATAAAAGTGAAACTAATGAAATAGCAACAATTCAAAGAAAAAAAAAAATCTTAAAAGTGTGTATCCGGAAAAACAAAAACTGGGGTTGGCAAGCGAAGCGAGCAGGGGGTGAAGACCCCTAGTGTATAAAAATACAATCATCATCTTGCGGTTTACTCCTCAAATATCCATCACTATATCTGAGTATACGAGAAAGTCAAGGGGAGACCACTCCCGCTTTTTTCTTTTGTGTTCATAAGAAAGACAAATTCTTTTAAATCATATCCGTTTTCTATTTTTTTGATTCTGTACGACACCTCCTATTGCACCAGTACGAGAAACCTTCCACGTGTGATATACCATTCAACACGTCTCCATGTCTAGTACTGCAAGACCTGAAGCTTTATTATCCCTCTTGGACCTGAAAAACCCTCTTTTTAGATAGATAGATAGATAGATAGATAGATAGATAGATAGATAGATAGATAGATAGATAGATAGATAGATAGATAGATAGATAGATAGATAGATAGATAGATAGATAGATAGATAGATAGATAGATAGATAGATAGATAGATAGATAGATAGATAGATAGATACTTTATTAATCCCAAGGGGAAATTCACATGAGGACATTTTTGTGCAGGAAACTACACCCTCATGATAAAGAGTCAACCAATAGAGGTGTCTTTGGCAAGAAAGACTTGAAGTTGTGTGTGTCACATCAACCCACTTCAGGGGTTCACTCCCTAAGGGGATTATGACACTGCACTTGAAACATAGAGATACACATTTAATACACAGTCAGTTAGTCAGTCATTTTCTAACCCATTTAGTCCTGAGCCTGTCCCAGCTAGCATAGGGTGTAAAGTAGGACCAAACCTTGGACAGGGCGCTAGTCCATCGCAGGGCAAGCACACATTTAGGCCAATTTAGGATCACAAATTAACCTAATCCGCATGTCTTTGGACTACAGGAGAAAACCGGAGCACAAGGACAAAAACCCATGGGAGACGGGGAGAACAATGTGCGAGAATAATGTGGAGGTAACAATAGTTAAATATTTTGGTATGTTATCCATATTCAAACACAGCATCCATCTTAGGAGTATAAAAGGGTTAATAAATGTCAGAAACCTGTTCAAGCATATCAAGCGACCTGACAAAAGGCAAGCGAACAACAAAGACAAAGACGTACCAGGAGATGACTAAGAGATCAGCAGATGTCCTGTAAACAACAAGAATGGACAGCTGTCACATATACTGAGATTTCAAGGGGAATATCTGAGAAGAACAAGAGTATTGTAAGAGCCATTTGTTAGTTTGTCAGGTTATACAGGGTGTCACAGGGAAACGGGAAATTTTGGAACTAGGTGCTGGTGATCCTGGGGCGTTGGCAGTTGTTTGGGACCAACACATCACGACCTCATTTAGAACCCCTTGCCATTAGTTATAATGGAGCGGTGGAATGGTGTGCAATGAGCGTTCACTGTGAAAGCTTTTTATAAGAATGGTGATAGTGCAACTTCTGCGCAAAGGGAGTTTCAGGATCATTACCAGTTAGGACATCACAATCGTATCCCATCTGCTCATGCGATTACAACATGGGTGTGTAATTACGAAGAAACAGGTTCAGCCTTAAAAAAGAAGTCCTCAGGTGGAGCCACTTCGCATACTGCCCGACAATCAATACCAGTTATTCGACGATTGTTTGGAAGGCGCGTCATTTCACACAATGGTGACATTCCAAGGCCTCCGAGATCCTCAGATCTCACCGTTTGGTATTTTTTTTCGCTTGAAAGGATCTAATGGCAGAAGTCACCGTCTCGTAGGACCTCCGTCCAAAGGTTATAAGTAGGGCGCGACTTGAAAGAATCTCATGTCAGGGGCGGCTTTAGGCATGTGCAAACTGTGCACCTGCACAGGGCCGCCAAATCCCAGGGGCCGCCACGCCAATACATATTGAGTATAAAACAGAAAGAGAAAATAATGACACAGCTGACGGCAATGTGGCCGAAAAACATTGTGTTTCTTGTTAATTAGTACGCTGTATTTACTAATGTCGCTAGAGTCGGAGCAGTAAGCTGTATGTAGTATTATAACGTTCTGCCGTAATGAGAATATCATGGGCCGCCACTTGGTTTTCAAGTTATGGACACACGCATATAGAAGCGAAGCTAGTGCAAGTGGGCGAGTTAATGTTTCACCTAGTTTTAATAAAGTATCAGTGTTAGCGCAATAGTCATAGTGAAAATCTGGTCGGATAGGGGACACAAGACATTCGCATACCCATTCTAAGCAAAACGAAGAGATCTTGAGTACATGAAAGCTGGCAAAACGCAGCGGTAAATTTCGGCAAAAGTTAAACGCATGTGTCATGAGCATGAGGCGGCTATGCAGTCTCTGCAACGGACGTGGCCACCCGCCGTGCATAAGATACCATATTGAAACTGGCGGGCGAAGGGGCCACCGATTCTTTCTCTGCCCAGGGCCGCCATGAGCCTAAAGCCGCCCCTGGGTCACTCATGTTAAAAGTCTCCATCTCACGGGACTTCATACCGCACCAACGTTTTTGGAATCTTTTAATTCTCGCTGGTAACACGAATTAGACGATCTACAAGTCTCCGACTTAAAGTTTCAATCTGAACAGTATGTTCGATCTCTTTTCGCTGTTCCGTTATTTCACCGAGTAATAATTTCTGTTTGTTTGCGCTAATGCGATCTTTACTATCCTTTTTTTGAGACTTTCGAATTTTCGTACTTCCATTATCTCTAACCTGCTCTGCATGTGTACCAGGCCAACATTTTTGAATTCCATACGACGTTCTACTTTGTCATCTAGTCTTTATCTTTTATTTCCGTCCCCAGGCGTGGTTAAATCTCTTGGCACAAAGACTCGTCTCATGGGACATGTAAGTATCTCTCCGAGAAAATCACGTCCTGCCTCCTTCCAAGATTTTTTTTATAATAGAGAGATACAATTTTTGTGGACAAAGTATGTGCCACATATGAAGTATGTGTTGTGAATAAATTGTTTCCGCCGTTCAAATGTTAACATAATTTTGACTCACCCTGTATATACTGTAGATAGATAGATAGATAGATAGATAGATAGATAGATAGATAGATAGATAGATAGATAGATAGATAGATAGATAGATAGAGTGAAAGGCACTATATGATAGATAGATAGATAGATAGATAGATAGATAGATAGATAGATAGATAGATAGATAGATAGATAGATAGATAGATAGATACTTTATTAATCCCCAAGGGGAAATTCACATACTCCAGCAGCAGCATACTGATAAAAAAACAATATTAAATTAAAGAGTGATAAAAATCCAGGTATACAGACAGACAGTAATTTTGTATAATGTTAACGTTTACCCCCCGGGTGGAATTGAAGAGTCGCATAGTTTGGGGGAGGAACGATCTCCTCAGTCTGTCAGTGGAGCAGGACAGTGACAGCAGTCTGTTGCTGAAGTTGCTCCTCTGTCTGGAGATGATCCTGTTCAGTGGATGCAGTGGATTCTCCATAATTGATAGGAGTCTGCTCAGCGCCCGTCGCTCTGCCATGGATGTCAAACTGTCCAGCTGGGTCCCTACAATAGAGCCTGCCTTCCTCACCAGTTTGTCCAGGCGTGAGGCATCCCCCTCTTGTTTATGCTGCCTCCCCAGTACACCACCACGTAGAAGAGGGCGCTCGCCACAACCATCTGATAGAACATCTGCAGCATCTTATATTATAATATATATATATCACACATACACATACATACATACATACATACATACATACATACATACATATATATACACACATATACACACAGTATTGTGCAAAAGTTTTAGGCTGTGTGCAAGTGTACCTAGAAGACTTGATGCTGTTTTGAAGGCAAAGGGTGGTCACACCAAATATTGATTTGATTTAGATTTCTCTTTTGTTCATTCACTGCATTTTGTTGATTGATGAAAATAAATGATTAACACTTCCATCTTTGAAAGCCTGCGGTGGGTTGGCACCCTGCCCAGGATTGTTTCCTGCCTTGTGCCCTGTGTTGGCTGGGATTGGCTTCAGCAGACCCCCGTGACCCTGTGTTCGGATTCAGCGGGTTGGAAAATGGATGGATGGATGGATCTTTGAAAGCATTCTTTGTTTACAGCATTTTTTCACACCTGCCTACAACTTTTGCACAGTACTGTATATAAATATCAAATGCTTTTTCTGCGTCTAATGATAATAATATCTCTGGGGTGTTTGATTTTGCTGGTGAATATATAACAGTAAACAAGTGTCAGAGATTGGAAGATAGGTGTCGGCCTTTAATAAATCCTGTTCGATCCTGTGATATTACCGAGGGCAGCACTTTCTCCATCCTTCCAGCTAGAATTTTTGAGAGTATCTTAACATCATTATTCAGGAGTGAAATTGGTCTGTATGATGCACATTGTAACAAGTCCTTATTTTGTTTAGGAAAGACAGTGATTAATGATTCAATCAAGTATCAAGAAATCCTAGGAGAAAACATCATGTCATCTGTGAGGAAACTGAAGCTTGGGGCGTCACTGGACCTTCCAACAGGACAATGATCCCAAGCATACCTCAAAGTCCATCAAGCCTTGGCTTCAGAAAAAGTCCTGGAAGATTCTAGAGTGGCTGTTACAGTCGCCTGACTTGAAACCCACAGAAAATCTCTGCTGGGATGTGAAGAAGGGGGTTGCAGCACACAAACCCAAAAATATTAGTCAGCTGGAGGCCATTGCCCATGTGGAAGTGGCAAAGATTCCTCAGGAACACTCCCAGAAGCTGGGGTCTGGCTATGGGTCACATTTGAAGCAGGTCAAAAAAGCACGAGTGCGCTCTTCTCCCAAGTACTAAAGATGCTTGCTATGAAGGGGTTGAATAATTGTGAGACTGCAGTTGTCAATAAATGTAGACTTTTGTGTTGAATGTGGAGAAATCACTTGTAATGTTACATATGATCAGCTATTTTTATTGTTTGCATTTGATTTGTTTCTTTGCAAACAGCTCAAACTTGGTAATGGGGGTTGAATAATTTTGAATGCAGCTGTAGTTTTTGTCTCTTCCTGCAGTACCGTACAGAAACACTGTATTTGTTCTACATACCATTTTTCTCTCATTTTAATATATTTTTATCTGAAATGTTTTGTATTATGCATATTTAAGTTCATTAATAAGCCCAGATTTAATGAGTTTTGTGCATCGGCGAGAGGGAGTCGAGGCGTAATCACCACCTCCCCCAGTACACAAGACCACAACAGACAGGTTAACAATGCATAGAATGGCAGACTGGTGCAGTCATTCCCATACTTATTTTTTTTTCCCCCCAACAGGAAAGAAACCAAGCATTTAAAATGGTAAAGTAACAAAAGAACATGACAAACATACGCTCACTGACCACTTGATTAGGTACACCTTTCTAGTACTGCGTGTGACCCTCTTTTCCCTTCAGAACTGCCATAATTCTGCATGGCATAGATTACAACAAGGTGCTGGAAACATTCCTCAGGGATTTTGCTCCATAAAGACAAGATACTCGTAGCATCACACAGTTGCTACATAATTTTCGGCTGCACACCCATGATGCAAATCACCCGTTCCACCACATCCCAAAGGTGCTCTACTGGATTGAGATCTGGGGACTGTGGAGGCCATTTGAGTCCAGTGAACTCAATGTCATGTTCAAGAAAGCAGTCTGAGATAAGCTGAGCTTTGTGACATCCTGCTGGAAGTGGCCATCAGAATGTGGGTACACTGCTGTCATAAAGGGATGGACATGGTCAGCAATAATACTCAGGTAGGCTGTGGCATTTAAACAATGCTCAATAGCTGCTAAGGGGACCAGAGTGTACCAACAGAATATCCACCACCAACCCAGAATAGTTGCTACAAGTCAGGATGGATCTATTCTGCCCCTGCTATCCAAATGTTGCAGAAGAAATCGAGACTCATCAGGCCAGGTAACATTTTTCCAGTCTTCTGTTGTTCAATTTTGGTGAACCTGTGCAAATTGTAGCCTCAGTTGCCTCTTCTTAGTTGACAGGAGTGGCACCCATGTGGTCTTCTGCTGCCGTAGCCCACCTGCTTTGAAGTTGACGTGTTGTGTGTTCAGAAATGCTCTTGGTTGTAACAAGGGATTATTTGAGTTACTGTTGCCTTTTTATTAGATCAAACCAGTCTGGCCATTCTCCTCCGACATCTGGCACTCACTGGATATTTTCCGTTTTTCAGACCATTCTATGTAAACCTCAGAGATGTCTATGTATGAAAATCCCAATAGATCAGCAGTTTCTGAAATACTCATACAAGACTGCCTGGCACCAACCACCATGCCACATTCAACATTACTTAAATCACCTTTCTTATCCATTCTGATGCTCGGCTTGAACTTCAGCAGGTTGGCTAATCGTACCTAATAAAGTGGGCAGTGAGTGTATGAAGTTTTGTGCTATATTAGTGGTTTTAACCTTTCAGGGGGTGCTCAAGCTGCAGGGCACCGACAGTGCTAGTGTCCATAGAAATACATACAGCACATACATAAACAACGCCATCATAAAGTATTCAATTGCTTTCACTTGTTTCACATTTTGTTATGCTACAGCCTTGTGCTAAAATTATTTAAATTTTTTTTTCTCTCATCAAGCAATGTTTAACACCATTGAATGAAAAAGCAAAACCAGGGTTTTTAACATTGTTTGCAAATTTTAAAATAAACGGAAATCTCACAGTGACACAAGTATTCAGACCCTTTACTGAGTACTTCGTTGAAGCCCCTTTGGCATTGATTCCAGCCTGGAGTCTTCTTGGATTTGACAGGACAAGCTTTATATAGCTGGTCTGGGGATTCAGCTGGTCCTGCCATTCTTCTTTGTAGATCCTCTCAGGTTTGGTCAGGTTGGATGGAGACTGTTACTTGACAAATACTGTATGCTAAGGGTTCTACAGAGATGTTTGATCGGACTTCAAGTCTGGCCTCCAGCTGGGGCACTCAAGGGCATTCCCCAAGTCGTCTTCATTTACACTTTAGAGTCACTGCCCTGTTAGAAGGTGAACCTTTGGCCAAGTCGGAGGTCCAGAACGTTTTGGAGCAGGTTTGCATTTAACATTGCTATACTTTGCTCCATTTAGCTTTCCTGTGACCGTCTTGTTGCTAAGTCCCTGCTGCTAAACAACAACCATTGGGGTGGTATTGTGTAGGTGAAGAGTGGTGCCTGGTTTCTTCCAGACATGACACATCTTACCAATAAAATCCATTAGATGCCTTTTTGTGAGCTCCATGCATCTTTTACTGAGGAGAGGCTTCTCTTTAGAAACTTTTGTCATGAAGCCCAAATAGAAGGAATATTGCAGTGGTGGTTGCGGTCTTTCTGCAATTGTCTTCCATCTCCACACAGGTTGTTTAGAGCTCTGCCAGAGTGGTCATCTGGTTCTTTGTCAGCTCTCCTACCAAGGGCCTTCTCCCATGATCGCTCAGTTTATCCAGGAGGCTAGCTCTAGGAGAGTCATGGTTGTTCCAAACTTCTTCCATTTAAGAATTATGGAAACTGCTGTGCTCTTGTGAATTCCATTTAAGAATTATGGAAACCACTGTGCTCTTGTGAACTTTCATTGCAACAGGAATTTTTGTTACCTTCCCCATGTCTGTGCCTTGACACACTATTGTCTCTTAGGCTCTTCAGACAAATCCTTCTACCATATAGCTTGGTTTTTGCTCAACCATGGGCATTCTATAGACCTTCTCAAATCAGCTTCAATCAACTGAATTGACCACAGGTAGACTCCAAACATCTCCGTGATAATCAATAGAATGGATGCACCTAAGCCAAATTTTAAATGACACAGCAAAGGGTCTGAATACTCGTGTCATATTTCCGTTTTTTTCTCTCCCAAAAAGTATATTTATAATTTCAAAAATCCCATTTCTTCTTTGTTATTTTGAGGTAGTTTTTTTTTGGTGGAAAAAATTAATTTAAACCATTTTAGCACAAGGCTACAACATAACAAAAATACTTTCTGAAAGCAAAGTTTGCACATTTAAATATGCATGTAAATGAGAAAATTTCTCTCATCGGGTGTTCCAGTTCAACGCTACCTGGAAAGTAACTTTTTTCAAAAGGTGGAGGTTCACTGCCAAGAAGCTACACAGGCTCCATCAAATTGCATCACATAAAAGGATGCTACACTCCTTTGTAAGATCATCGATTCTGATCATCTAGTGAAGACGCACTAATGCAGATGAGCTAAATGATGCCTCTGTTTATCTGGATTCTCTTATGTGTAACATATCACAGTGCAGGTAACACATTTTAAATGGAGATTAACCACAAGCAACATTTCTTGCACACATTATGGCCAATAAAAAAAAGCCTTTCAGCAAAGCAAGCTTTACCTTGCAAACTTTGCTTATTTAAATTTGCCTCTGTAATGGTGTATGCCTGTAATTTAAAAAGCTCTCAAAACACACACCTGCCAGCATTTGTGACAATTTCCAAGTTTTGCTTTACCAATCCTACATTCATTTTTGCAAATATCTTGTCACTGAAGGATGAAAGAAAAGGTAGCTTATTACAAGACACAAATATTCATATGTAAAACATTTATTGTGTACAAAAATTTTCCAGTCAAATGTATGTTACAAAGAAATGAAAAATTATAATAATGGCATGCATATCCAATAACCCGGTCGCTCCTCAGAAAGTATAACGATACAAATTTAGGTTCATGTGATGAGGATTTACCACTTTCCTTTGACCTAGTGAAAAAAAATTAACATTTTTGTGGGTCACCGCCAGTTTTTTCTCCATATTTGACACACAATAGATAAGCAAGTTTGCTTCAAATGCCCAAGCTGTCAGTAACTCCATACTATGTCTTCTGCTTATGTACCATAAGCAAAATGCAGAACTGTATACTGTACTTATGTACAAAAGCAATAGCCAAAACACAGCTTATGGTCACTGAATCTCTTATAAAAGACTTGTATGGCTTTCAGATATTGAGATAATATAATCAATTATCTACGTGTAATTCTATATAATTGATTTATGCTCTGTAACACTAACTGGCGGCCATTCTCTTACTATAATTCCTACTATAATTGAATGTGTCATTTTTATTTTATGAGCAATTGATTCATCAAAATGATCCAATACAATTTAAAATTAGACAGGGCATTTTTGACATACCAAAACTTGCTAACAGAGAAAATATTCCAATGATAAATCAGAGTCAGCAATTCAAATTCAATCAATGATGTAAAAACACAGAGTAAAAAGCAGTTTAAAACAAAGCATTTGAATACATATTATCGTATGTATAATTGGTATGTGACAAATAAAATCTGATTTGACTTGCTGAATTTGATTAACACCCCACACATTTTTTTTGTTTGAAAAGTCAGTGTTTCATTTTCTGTATTTCAATATTGTACATACCATGCATAAAAAAAGAAAATAAACACTGCATATCTGAAACATTTCTAGGAAACAATATGGGCTCCTGAGTGATAACAGTAACAATGTTTAAAAAATCTGTCCCAGTCATGTAATGACTATTAACTCAAAGCTAAAATATCAGACATTATTAATCAAGTACTTGGGCTGAACAACAACCAGTAAGAGAAATCGGCACACTTCCCTATTTAATACAAACCTGCTAAGACATTTAAAATGTTTAGCATTCTAGCTTAGATCGTCTCTACAAAATTCTTAATTAAAAAACCTCACTATTTTCACAAGTCTAGACAGAGCTGAACAGCAAGTGCCTCACTCTTCAACCTAAATTGTATCATTTGAAAAAATGTATAAGCTTTTTTTTTTAAAAGAATATCTCCCAAAAGTGTATGTAAACAAAAGTCCATAACTATTTTTTAAAGAAAATGAAATACACTTTTAAAAATGTCAAGCATCAAAATGTACAAAATTTTGTTTCCCATGTTATTTAATAGAAAAATAGTGCCCTTAAACTGGATTAAATGTGCCTTTTGCATTTAAATTCATCTTGTGCATTATGAAATCAGTGGGTTCCAATTTTCTTTTTTTGTACTGGTTAAACTTACATCAAATGCACAAACACCTCAACTTCCATGAGTTGCTCTGGAAGATTGGTATCTAAAACATTGTTTGAAGTGCTGTTCTGTGCCAAATAGTCACAGGACTGATCTCTGACGGGGTCAACGATTCAACACCCATTTACTAATCTAAATCCAACCCCCACTTTGTGTTTAGAGGATCTGCATTAAGGCAAACGAGACTTTCTACCCAGGTGAAGGTCAGGCAGATGATGTTGCTACAATATACTGATTTACTGGCCAAATTCAACAAGGATGTCACATTCACAGCCTTTGCCAATGTAGGCAAAAAAAAAGTAAAATCACCACAGTAGAAGCTGACAGTCGTTGGATAAACATTACAAATATAAAACCTGTTCCTTGACTAAATAAAAAAAAAAAAAACTGGCTCAGACAAAACATGTCAAAAAGTTAAGACAAATCAGGACTATTTGAATTTTCTAATTTTAAAACAGATACAATGAGGTATTTATGTATTAAGGTGACTTTAACAGTCACTTTTTAAAATATACAGTAGCAATATTATCTTTTTGGCTTTATTCATTTCCTTAGACCCCAAATTGTCAAATTCATTCACATGGATCAAAGAAACCAGTTCATTCTTTCCTTTAATTAACATCTCCAGACTGTGCCTATTTCTGAATGATAATCAAGCTGCCTTTTATGCATTCACTTTACAGCCTGTCTTAAGAAACAGGCAAATATAAGAAAAGTATCTACCAACTAAACCTTTATTGCCAAAAGTCATACATTCAAACGCTAATGAAACTAAATGCTCACAGTTATAATAATAATAAAAAAATCTTAAAGAAAATTGGATATATTTTTTGAAAGGCAATTAGCAAGTTGACAACATTTTGGGCTACAGAATGTAAAAAGGAATTTATATCAATACATAGTTTATATCTGAGAAACAATTTTAGATCTATGGTTACATACTTATTCATGATTCTGGATATTATAAATGCTCAAAGCACATTATAAACAGGGTGGAAAAAAGGACAAATAGGGTAACTGAGTATCACATCACTGGCAGATTTTTATTTATAGATTTAGAATGTACAAACCTTTGGGGAGAAAAAAATAAAAATAAAAATCTTGGTATGTTTGAGTCAGTTAAATACACAGAGACACTCCATGTTCATGTAGTAACAATGTAACAGTAATACTACACATAAACAAGCACCAGCCATATGTTACAGGGTGTATCAAAGTCATCCATGGGAAAAATAAAGCAGGACACAAACTGATTGAAATTTTTTTTGGACAAATGTAATCTTTATGATTAGCGCATGAATCTATTCTTGAGCATTTCTTAAAATGTAAACAGTTTTTTGATTTCTTAAAAGAATATATTGCTCATCTTTCTGAAATGTTCCGTAAACATACATTTACATTCTTACCATAGTAAAATTATAAGGGCATTACAGAAATATTAAAATGATCCTTCAATGTGCCTTCTTCTGCAAAAGGAATCAGGATCTAGTAGGTCTACCTGAAAATACTGCAAATATTGTCTAACAACTCCATATCAAGATGTGGCATGAAATTAAACTAGTACAAAGTAAACTTGAAATAAGCTGTAATAAGTTACTGTCCAACTCATAATTAAGGCCAGACAGTTGCTTTTTTTTTGCTTTTTCTAAACACAACCTGGAGTCAGCAATTATATGAGCCAAACAAACCTAAAATCTACAAATGAACAAAGAGAGCTGGGATGCGTTCTCAAATGGATGGTGCAACAAAAATCAAACATGGCAGAAACATAAAGGCACAAGCAGCACAATTGTAATGTCCTGCATAAAAGTTACCATCTCCTACCATGCAAGCAAAGTAAATAGAAAACCTGACATGTAGCTGTCACTGTTGCCGAGCATGTCACCGCATGGCTGTCACTTTTACACCACATGCATATTCCCAAAATTAACTGATTGATGATCTACATGGCTATGATACTCAATCTGTACCGAATCTGAAGAACACCTCAAAGAGGAAGCATGTGGTGGTAGCAGTTGTCCAGATATGCAAAGAATGGAAAAAAAATATGAGAAAAAATGAAAGATCATGAAAGAGAAGTGCATATACTTCAAAGTTTGCCTTTATTCTATAAAATATTACCAACATCAAAAAAATTAAAATAATCACATCTGGTAGTTATTTTGATGTGATATTAGCTATACACAAAGACAGCACTCATCTGAGTTGGGCTCTATGTGTAATAATGACCTGCTAAGCAGTTGTCTGAAAGACAAATTAGATTCAATGAATAAATATAAACAATAATCATAAGTGTGCAATATCTACAGTATCTCTTAATAAAATGCTGACTGCAGGTTCAAACGTTTTTACTGACAATAAATTGTTCAACTATCTATCAACAATAAAATGAAGGGGGTTTTACTATGGGCGGCACGGTGGCGCAGTGGTAGCGCTGCTGCCTCGCAGTTAGGAGACCCAGGTTCGCTTCCCGGGTCCACCCTGCGTGGAGTTTGCATGTTCTCCCCGTGTCTGCGTGGGTTTCCTCCGGGCGCTCCGGTTTCCTCCCACAGTCCAAAGACATGCAGGTTAGGTGGATTGGCGATTCTAAATTGGCCCTAGTGTGTGCTTGGTGTGTGGGTGTGTTTGTGTGTGTCCTGCGGTGGGTTGGCACCCTGCCCGGGATTGGTTCCCTGCCTTGTGCCCTGTGTTTGCTGGGATTGGCTCCAGCAGACCCCCGTGACCCTATGTTCGGATTCAGCGGGTTGGAAAATGGATGGGTGGATGGATTCAATGAATAAATATAAACAATAATCATAAGTGTGCAATATCTACAGTATCTCTTAATAAAATGCTGACTGCAGGTTCAAACGTTTTTACTGACAATAAATTGTTCAACTATCTATCAACAATAAAATGAAGGGGGTTTTACTATGGGCGGCACGGTGGCGCAGTGGTAGCGCTGCTGCCTCGCAGTTAGGAGACCCAGGTTCGCTTCCCGGGTCCACCCTGCGTGGAGTTTGCATGTTCTCCCCGTGTCTGCGTGGGTTTCCTCCGGGCGCTCCGGTTTCCTCCCACAGTCCAAAGACATGCAGGTTAGGTGGATTGGCGATTCTAAATTGGCCCTAGTGTGTGCTTGGTGTGTGGGTGTGTTTGTGTGTGTCCTGCGGTGGGTTGGCACCCTGCCCGGGATTGGTTCCCTGCCTTGTGCCCTGTGTTTGCTGGGATTGGCTCCAGCAGACCCCCGTGACCCTATGTTCGGATTCAGCGGGTTGGAAAATGGATGGGTGGATGGATTCAATGAATAAATATAAACAATAATCATAAGTGTGCAATATCTACAGTATCTCTTAATAAAATGCTGACTGCAGGTTCAAACGTTTTTACTGACAATAAATTGTTCAACTATCTATCAACAATAAAATGAAGGGGGTTTTACTATGGGCGGCACGGTGGCGCAGTGGTAGCGCTGCTGCCTCGCAGTTAGGAGACCCAGGTTCGCTTCCCGGGTCCACCCTGCGTGGAGTTTGCATGTTCTCCCCGTGTCTGCGTGGGTTTCCTCCTGGCGCTCCAGTTTCCTCCCACAGTCCAAAGACATGCAGGTTAGGTGGATTGGTGATACTAAATTGGCCCTAGTGTGTGCTTGGTGTGTGGGTGTGTTTGTGTGTGTCCTGCGGTGGGTTGGCACCCTGCCCGGGATTGGTTCCCTGCCTTGTGCCCTGTGTTGGCTGGGATTGGCTCCAGCAGACCCCCGTGACCCTGTGTTCGGATTCAGCGGGATGGAAAATGGATGGATGGATGGGTTTTACTATGCTGCAAATTCTGATCCGATTTATACAAATGGAACAATTAAGTGCTGTCACAGGGAAAAAAAACATTCTGACATTACAGCAACTACTTAGCATAGTTTAAAAAAAAGTTGCAAAAAGCATCAGCTTCTGTGGATTCTTTTTTAGCATCTAGATAACTGCACATGTAATTCAACAGGCTACAACAATAGCAGTGTGCTGTCAGCTTACTGGGTTTCAACTTATTTGTTGATTGAAGAAGTTTTGAAAAATCATTAACACAACTTGTGCTATGTGATAGTATTAGGGTTATTTTAGCTGGCTATGCGACAGTATTATTTTGCCATTTCTTAATTATTAAAGAGGCTGGTAACATGCCTATCATCTGTTAACATGCACTTATGTATCACAGCACTAAGATGTAGTAAAACTATATCTCTTGGCACATAAATCAAATCAAACTCACAGAAATTGTTTAGGGAAGTTCAATAAAATATAAAGACACAAATATGAAGTTACCCCTACATAGAGAGGGTAATACCAGTGGGATGTCACAGGAGAAGGCACAACCAACCCCAGATTTTACCACTCTGATGCGCATTATACAAAAACACTGCACTTTTAAAATGGCATATGTTTTTTTTTTTTAAATATGGATTCTGTTGGCACTTTCACAAAAAGAGACTTTTCAGTTCATATTTTTGTCATATGGCTGAAATACAAGCCATGACAGGTTGATCAGCATCTTTGTAGTCTACCGGCCACAATGGCTATTACAAAACTATAGCAGGCAGGCGGCAGATTGTTGTGCATTTCAAATCCCACCTAAAATTCGTATCTCATTTGATCCAGCTATAAAGACAGAGGTAAATGTGTGAACTATGTTACTATGTTTACTGTTACAATGCAATAAAGTGGAATTGACCACAGTCTGTATTGTTCCGTATGTTTACTTACAAAAAAAAAAAAACACCTTCATTAAATTGAGCTTTGGTGCAACTTAAAATTTAAGCTGGTGGTTGCTTACAAAACAGGAGTTATATGGAAAGTAGGATATCTTTGCAAGAAATACAGTAAGCCACAGCAAACTGCTTACTTCTAGTATACTACAGTTCATATTTTACAGTAGAACAACTGATCATGATGCAATTTAAACTCCCATTTTCTTTTATCGTTCCTAAACAGCCTTTCAACGTTCTCATTTTCCACCCTGTTTACTTAAAACTGCAAAGCCATTCCAACTATCATCACTACTCTTACTGCCTATAGGTCAACTTGTCAGTAACATTTTATACAGTTTTCAGTAAGGAAAAAGAAAGACCTTCCATTAGCCACTTCCTTTTTTGTTTTAAGAGATGCACAGTTTGTACCTCCCATAATTCACTTTCAAAAATTTGTAGAGCTTAAGAGATGGTAAGTAGCAGATGTCAGACGGGAGTCTATTTTATGATAAAAATAACACATTTTACAAGTGGTACATAATTCATCCTTTCCCACTTTAGTCAAACTACAAAATTTTCAGCATGTACAATGAAAGTATTTAAAAACACTACACTTAAAAAATTTCTTTGGGTGTAATTAAAAAAAAAACATTTAAAAGTAAGGTCATCTAAGTAAAGGGATGTTGCTTTAAAGCTGGTTAGAATGATTCAAGATAAAAACTGTAAGGCTGGAAATTTTCATCTAGCCTAAATATTAATAAATACAGTTACCATATGCTCTCTTTTAATACTTTTAAACAATGGCACCACCTACTCAGAGTCATTCTCAAAATTCAGCTTTAAATCATGAAATCACTTAAAATAAATGTAAATGTTTCAAGTCACTTTTTTTTTTTTTTTTACTTCTGTAAAAAATAAAGGCAACATTTGCATCATTTTACAATAAAAAAATGAACGCTTTTTTTTTTTTTTTTTTTACTTTTCCATGTTTCTCATTATTAGGTATTTTTAAAATGCCAGCAAATAAAAATCAGTTTCAGTGATTGATTTTAGTTCTTTGCAGAAAGCAATAGTATAGCAAGTTGATTTTCAATTTGAGTCAAAATCTGCGGCTTACACTCTAAGCTCCAGTGAATTAACTGCATGTGCATGTGTAATTTATAAAGCCCAATTAAAAAAAATAGAAATAAGTTAAAATAGTGTTCAGTAGCCCAAAATAAAGCTGACTCATATAATCCAACTACAAATATGGCAGCTTTCAACATCTTTTTCAAGCTACGAAAAGATATTCAGATTTGTTGAAAACATTGAAATGTACAAAAATATTTTAGTGGCTCTGGAAGAAAAAAAGAAAAAAAAGAAAGCAAAAAATACTGAAGCTCTCTTTTTTTCACATGATCGAACATTCCCGGGATGCTGTTTTTGGGTCCCCCTAGAGGAAAGAAAGCAAAGAATTTTAATTTAGTGGATTATAAGACAGACCAGGAACCTCAAGCTAGAACAATATGCAATCCAATGAAAACAAGTATTTATTCAACTAATTTCTGTATCAAATTCCACCCCTTAATTTAACTTTCCATTATTTCTGTGTCAATTTATAATTTCCACATAACCAATATAAAGTTTATGGTCATGAATATGCTCTATACAATTTAATTCTTAACTGCATGTCTTCTCAAAACAGTTTACTGACTAACAATAATTAAAAACTTTCAGGACCTTCTGATTTGTGTGCTATTTAAGCTTTTGCTTGATAATTACTATAGAAGCAGAAACAACTAGAGTTGTCAACCAATTAACATTTTAATCATTAATCATATGTTTAGCCAAGGTACTTCAGCTATGTCCAGTCATCCTCGGTGAACGTGAAAGGTGCACAACTTCTTAGCTGCTTAAAATGCAAAGACTTATGCCTTTTGTATAACTTCTTGATACGTGACAATTGTCCCATGTGAAGGTAACATGCAAGAACTGTCAGATCTTGTTGAATGATGCCTCTCAGCCCAGCATCTTCAACTACATTTAGAGTCTGCTGAAATCCATTTGGCAATAATAGTGGTAGTTAAAATTTTAAGTTTTGCTTCATTTACGGATTTAAGTCGAGATAAATGTTCATAGATTGTAGTCTACCATAGATTTTGCTACCAAATGTTAAGAGCTTTATTTCTTTCATGATGTCATCATGCACTGTTTTGATCTTTGTTGATAAGCCAAAGATAATGTACTTCTGCGATAACAAGTATCAATAACTTTGTTTTTCAGACCATCTGGGAGAGGTATTAAATTAAAAGCAGCCAACATAAATGTCATCGTTCTTAGCCATTGTTAACTGAATCTCTTAGATCGGGGCTCCTAAACTTTAAGTCATGACCACCCCAAGCCCAGATTCTACAGCATGCTGCTGAATCACAGTTGCTACTAACAGTAGTCACAGAGCATGGTTTTGTGTAACAGTGAACCTGTTAATCAAAGCAAACTGACACATACTGTATGTGATGAAATATCACGGGACAGCTCTAAGCTAGGAGTTCTCATCTTTTCTTGGAGTGTGAGAAGGGAGCATTCACAGGAGTCTTATGTTAGGAGCACTGTGATATGGCACAGTGAAATTAAAGCACCTCGCATACTACCTGACAGCTATTTTTGACAGGATGAAGACTCTGCTCTTGTGCATAAACTATATTGATATGCAACTGCTTTTATGTAACAACTGAAGAACATTTTCAGTTACCTATTTATTTAAAAATTAAGCAATTTAAAGACAAACTTTAAAACTGATACTGATTTTTGTTTAAATAATGTCAACCACGCCAGGGATATGGCAAAGGGTGTTGAATAATATGATTAAGGAAAAATAATGCATTATACCTTTGAAATGAATTGTATGTGTTAACATGTTAACTTTGACAGCCCCAGAAACAACACTTTGCCTTCTTTGTTAAATATCACTATGTAAATAATGTTTACTACTTCTATCTGAACCACCAAGACACTAAAATATAAGTGGTAATTTACTAAATCAGAATTAGATCACCAATACAATGTGTTGATTTAAGAATAATTAAGCATTCTCATAGCCATGTCATTTGGAAGCCAGTAAATTATCATTTGAGCTAACCTGTTGATGGAAAAGATCTTCTTCTCCAAAATCTGCTTCATCATCATCTCCATTCTCAACTTCTACTAGAGTCTTAATTACTGTCCTTGATGCAAACTCCTACACAAAGATCAATAAAACATAGTAAATAGCTCTAATAGACATGAAGATATGCAAACAGGTTAATTATCCCAAAGGCAGGGGGTTAGCCATTTATCAATGCAGGATTGCATACCTCGCCATCAGAATTTACAAGGAACGTCCTAGAGTTATCAGAGCTGCCCCAGGAGCTCTGATTCTTCCATAGTAGGTCTGAAGGAGGGCTGTGAGACACACCAGCATCAGCACCCCAGATCTGAGAAAGACAAGTGTGAATCCATTAGAAAATATTTAGATTAATTATCTGTTGAAAGTGAAGGGGGCAGAGTAAACACATTAATAACACACACCTAAGTAAAAAAAAAAAAAAAAGTAAATTTGAACCAACTAAAAATATTTACAAATATCAAGAAATTAAACTAAAATTCCATGTATTCATTAATAAATACATAAACATAGGTGCTAGGTTTTCTCCATATTAAAAGCACTTAAATATAATATAAAAGTAAATAGTACCTGAAGTATGATAAAGTATGCTAAAAAAAGAAAAATCCTCAGCTGCTGCGGAGAGCCCATTTTCCTTGAGAAATGGCATAGTCAGGAATTGTGCAGTGTAGTTATGAGTGCACACAGGCCAAATGTTAGTGGCTCCTTTGTGGTGTGTGAGTGTAGCAGTTAGCGATTGTGGTTTAATAGCTCTGGAACTCAGGAGCTTAGAAATATTGAATCATTTTCACTTTTCAAATCTAAAAACTTAAAACTCATTTAGGACTGCTTTTTCTCTTTGATTACAATTGCTCTGTCTGATTTTAACTTTTGTATTTTAGGTTTTGCTTATAATCTGTTTTATCTATTGTTCTGTGTCAGAGTGTTTAGAAAGGAGCCTACAAATAATTAAAATGTATTATCATTATTAATAATACTACTGTACCCCCTTTCATTACTTTAAAAGGATGGGAGGATTCAAACTAAGACTACATACACACATATGCATATTTCACCACCTTTCAAAAAATCATTTTTTAAGTGAAAATCCTTGCAACCTGCAAAGAGAGATGTCTGTGGAAATCTAAGAAGTGGCTCAAAACTTTTCAATTTAGAATTAAAATAACACTCGGAGGAAAAAAGGTTTGGAGTCCTTTATGCATGAAAATATTGAAGTAAATATTTATCTTGGCAATATACCTAATTAATGAAAATTACGTAGGTTGTTGCTTCAATAGAAAATCTTCCTAATTATTAAACTTGGTCTTACAAAACATGCTCAATGGGTAACTGTATTTAAGTTATTAAAAGTTTTAAAAAATTCAACTTAAAAAGTGACAGATAATCTAGACTCAACATATGCGTTTTTTGAATAAGATTTGAGATTTTTAGATGGTGCTGAATTGTGTGACGAGCTGTCTGCTTGACTCATTAATTTATGTTTTAATTTCATATTTTTGTATTAGTATACCCCAGCAGCTACTGTCCTATGATCTTGCTTCCTTACTTAATATCTTTTCTGGCATGTCATCCTCTCAGTTTTCTTCTTCTGATGGGACTGTGTTTGAACTTCCACCCTTGTTTTATTAATCTCCTGACTTCTTCACCTGGACGCCGGTGTTCTTTTGTATGAGTGAGCCAGGTTACCTTCAGAGACTCTGCCCACACTGACACACAAGGCATGCCAATTTTTGCTGTTAAACAACAGCTGCTCAATTTTTCTTCACCGGGCTTGGATTCTTGATGCTTGAGAGTTGTCTTTGACCCCTCCTCTCCTCTACAGGCCACTGTCAATGGCCCTCAGAAGCTGGAAACCAGATTTAATTTCCCCCATCTCAAGATGGCATCACTTATTCTGTGTGTTCTAGGGGAGTTAATGCTTCTAACCTTTGTAGTCTCACTGGAGCTTGCCCCAAAGTGAGCCTTTCTACATCTATCAAGGTTTCTCTCCTTAATGTGACGTCAGTATCTATTAAAATTCTTATCCTGCAAGACTATCTCAAAGAAACTAAACTTTTTTTTTTTTTTTTTTTTAAATCACAGAGACCTGGATTGTTAATGGTGACTCTTCTTGTTTTACTAACTTGGTCCCTCCAGGTTATTCATTTTTGAACTCTCCTCAGCTGTCTCGTCTTGGGTTGCTGGACACTTGCCAATATTTTCAAAAGTTTATTTCTGTGTCGGAGCCTCACTAGGCATCTGTTTAGTAGCTTCGAACTGCAACTTTTCAAGTGTGTAGCTCTTCCTCTTTGCTGTATGGTTTATAGGCCTTCTGTAACTGAATGATATATTCGTTTCTGAATTTTTTGATCTCTTGGCCGGTATTACGCTCTCCTATGATAAAGTACTTATTGTTGGCTTTTTTAACATACATGTCTGTTGTCAATGTAAACCTCTGGTTAATGACTTTATCATTATTGGATTCATTTGAGTTTATTCAGCAAATTAATACCCCAACTCATTATTATAACTCCAACTCATAACTCGTTATTAAATAAAACTCACTAAAAAAAAAAAAAAAGGTTCTTTTACAGAAAAAAAAATATTTTGAGTTACTTCGTAGTTGACGCATGGAACAGAATAGCAATTCTGGCATGCCAGCTGCATGATAACTCGGCCCAGTCTAACAAGCTAGATCATATACAATTCATTACAATCAAATGTCGTAAAAGTGGAGAGAAGCTAATCGTTGAGAAATATTCAGATGGTTGTGGCTCTGCATATGTAAATTATTTTTATGAAAAACGTTATCGAAAATATGGCCAAAAAGAAAAAATTAGATAAAATTGAAGTTTTCTGTTTTGTGAAAAGTGGCTGATTTTTTTGTTCTTATTTCAGATGCCCACTATTTACATTTATTACTCCCATATATGCTAGTATTTGGTGTAACAACCCCAAATATGGTTTCCATGATAACTCATAGATGGCGTTCATCTACAGATCGCCTTTGACGGGTTAAATTCTAGGACATACCTCCAACTCTAAAGTGATCAATAAGTAATTAATTCACCCTTAAGAGATGTAAGTTGTAATATTATGCATGTGTTTGAAAATAAAAAAAAATGCATCATAGGTTACAGCTAGAAATTTTTGTTTTCCTATCATTGGCATTTTATCTAGCAAAACAGCAATAGGAAACTCATGGATCATGTTAATTGAATAGTTCTGGTCTACGGTATACACTTTTGTCATTTTAGTTTTGAGATCACATATTAAATGTCCTCTGCAAAAAAGGGTGAGTTAATATTTGGTCTTTTCTTATACAACTATATCAACCAGCATATCTGTTCTTTTCATATGTTGCAATTCTATCGTTAGTACCAGCCCAACGCATTTAAGGAATACAGCAATTTAAGAGCTACAGTATAATTTAAACAGATTTCAATTGGTGACTTAGGTTAAGGAATTGAACTGTGTCTTACCGTAACAGTCTGCCCAGCCTTGAGAACATACTTAGGAGTAAATTTGTAGGAGATCTCCTCTCCTTCTCCAATTTGTCGCTTTAGTCTCCAGTTTCCAAGAGATTGGTCCTAGGGAGTGGAAAACAAGTTTGCATTCAAATTTGTTTCTTGAAAATGATGAAAAAGTTAATTTTCTTAAGATTAAACTACAGACATTTTTCACACCTCCTGCCTCATTTTTCCTTCTTCCCATTATACAAAGGAGTGGGTTCATGGCTCATACAACCTGTTTATGCTGTGGCCTTCACTGCATCTAAGTCAGTTTGCCAAATACGAATTACTTACTTATCCACAACATATTTTACTTGGGTACTTGAAACTTGCAACAGAAGTCAAACAAGTAGAAGACGCACAGTGTCAATAAATACATATACTGGCCATCCCCGAATATGTAAGTAATCAAAGTCATTTTTGTGACTGGCGATTAATCTCATGTAAACCTACCTTGTCAGAATTGTTCTTCAGTTGCACAGATTTACCCTCAAGGTCAATCTCCTCAATGCTGATGCTTCCAGAAGCTTCAGCTTTCTGAGAAATGTGAACTTTGCTGCTACTACTGCTTCTGCTCTGGCCTCCAATTAGAGACTCTTCCATTTCAACTCGCTTTCTCTTTGTGCGTGAAGAGCGTGTCATAGTACTACCAACATTGCTAGAGGTGGCACGGGAAACAGTCACACGTGAAGATGGAGATGGAGACAGCTTCAGCCTACAAGAAGAAACAGGAAGGTCAGGAAAAAAATAAAAGAGGATAACCATAAAGCATTATAACAAAAGTTATATTTGTTTACACTTCTTACTGTGATTTCATGCAATAGTTTTGTGAATGACACATTCCTCTGCATAAAGTCAGTTTATTAAACAAAAATCTACAAATACTTTGTATCTGAGAAATCAACCCATGTCATAAATGTTCTCTCTCTACTTTATATCGATATCTATATATCTATATCTAGATATACAGTAGATATATATAGATGTAAATAAAATTTTAAGGCACTGAAATTCTGTTACACAATATCTGAAGGGACACAACAGAAGATAATATGGATAGTCCAAAAGTTACCTGTGCTCCTCTCCTTCTAAAAGTTTTCTGTAGGCATTTATCTCCATATCAAGGGCCAGCTTCACATCCAACAGCTCCTGGTATTCATTGAGCTGCTGCTGCATCTGGTCCCTCATCTCTGCCATCTCTCTCTCTTTAGCATCTATCATACGGCGGTACTTGTCTCTGTCACTGGCAAGCAGATCCTCCAGCTCACGGATTCGCTCTTCTGCAGTACTGGCCTATAAATATATTAATGATACAAATACAATATCAAAATTAGAACTCTCAACAACATCAGGCTGAGATATGTCCATATGAAAATGATCATTACCTGTTTTTGCAAGGCAGACAGCTGATATCCTAGACTTTCAATCCTCATGTGAGCCTCATGCAGTTCTTCACGTGCTGTGTTGACAGCTTTATCATTGAGGTCTGAAGAAATCCTCGCATTCTCCAACTTAAATAAAAAACATACAATTACACATATTCAGCACTTATAATCTGTTCAGCTAGACCCAAATATAAAAGTCAATTTATAAAATAATTTTATTGCTACTTGAATAGCAACAGCAGCTAAAATGATGGCATAATATACAAAATCTAAGATAATTTTCATATGAATAGATAACCTTTCAGAAAACCTTCTAATAAGGTTTCACGGAAAGTTATACAAATCTAAAAACAAAGCATGTAAACTGTTTCAAAAACAAAATACCTTTGTATTTAATAAAGTTAAATAATGGACACAAAAAAGTATTATTAAATTAGATGCACTCCAAGTATAATTACCCTCTAAATTAAATGTATTGAGTCTTGTTTATACTATATTAACCATCTGGATGGTATCACAGCTGATAATCAATTTTCTCAAATATGCTTTGAAGATTCTTGCAAACCAACCATACAGGAACAGTAAAATTCAGGTCTAACCACTATATTTACAGGGTCAAAGGCCTGTATTTCAGCCATTGAAAAATATCACAAAATGTTTGCTTCTTAATCCATTCTTTGTTAACTTTGTTTGAATGTTTAAAAAAAAATGTAATGCTAGGAGCAATTTTGCATTTTTAATTTGCCTCTGGATTATTTTCTTCCTTTTTTGATATTCTTATCATTAATGATATTGGTACAAAAGTGGTCCCAAAAAGGATAACAATGGCTATCATCACCATCCTTGGCAGCTGGGATTAAGCAGGTAGCCACCTACTGTAAGTGATTTTTAATAATTTAAGTAGAAAATACTTAGGCATTTCTGGTAATTATTTACATGACAACAAACAGTTCAAACAATACCAGTATGTGTATGATAGAAGCATCAGAAAAATTAGGACTTAAACTGAAATGACTAACAGTAGGACAGTTTACAAGTGGAGACACACTTTAAAGAAAAGGTAAAACAACTCCATACAGCAGAAACCACAACTACAGTATAATATCCACTGTTTACTCTCCATGTAAAGCTGCTTGCGCCCAAGCGCCTTGAGCATGGGAAAGGCGCTATATAAATAAAATGTATTATTAAAAAGCACTGCACCTGATGGAGAAGTGGAATGCTACACTGTATGGGAGAAACTGTTCAAGCTATATATATACAATGTTAAAACAAGCAGTTATTGAGAGACTGGGGCGAATACAATCAAATGCGGTCTGAAGATAAACAAAAAGTCAAAGAAACTTTAGCTTCCGTGTCTTCGGATGAGTTCATGCTCCTGAAAGCTGTTCAGTTTATCAGTGGAAAGCTGAACGTTTGAATGTCGGTAAAGTTGCATTGTACCTGGAGGGTTTTCAATGCATAATTGTGAATAATACATGAGGACTGTAGTCATATTATATGACTAAACTTATGGAACTTTGACTATCTATAGTGCTTTTCATGAAATGTTTATTCCTTTGAAAATGCACAGTACATTTTTCTGTTGTGCCACTTTATATATGTATATTCAATATTTTAATACAAAAACTTGGCATGTAATAGTGTTGCTTAAGAGTACTGGAATATCGATAAGAATTAACTAACATTTTAAAATACAAGGTACCAATTCTACAGCCTTCATTACAAATAAACTTCCAATTCACCATAGCTTAAGTTGCAGCTGCATTTCCATTTAGATGGCAACTTTAGCAGTGTTGGAGCTTTAACCAGCGCACTTAACAGACAAAGAGGGCATTCTGAGTCACACCTGGAAATACCCTGGCTTTGCAGCAAAATGGGACGGAAAACCACAAGATACATGTCAGCGTGTATGCAAGATTTGCAAGTGAATCAATACAAAAAATTTCAAGAGGCATCGTATTTCTGAATTACGGTAACATAAATAAGTATAAACCTGTAAAACGTTTGTTTTTTTAACAGGTTAAAAACATTCTTTGTAGCCAATTAAACATTTAAACATATAAAGAGGGGTCTGCAATTATTTTTAACTTTGGGACAATTTTATTCTGTGCTGTACATTTTTCGCAACAATGGTACACTGTCATATTTCAAGGTTAGTTGTGTAAGTTGTAGTGCCGGGCGGTATACCGGTTCATACCAAAAACCGTTTTCTATTTTTGTTATTATATGGATTATTCTTATACCGCAACACCAGTTTAAATAGCCTAAACAACGTTCAGAACGTGGTGCAGCGGGAAGCTGTTTAAGGAGGGACCTTTTTCACTGCTGCACCGCTAAAGACGCATGCAATTGAGTACATGCATTACTGGAGGTATTGAATGGTGAAAATGGACAGAAAACATTCTGAAACTGAAGCTGTAGCAGACGATAAAGATGATGAACAGAAGAACTTTTGCCGAAAAAAGGAGCTGTGTCTGTTGTCTGGAGATACCTTGGTTTTAAAAGGTCAGATGTGGACCATTATGTTCAAATGTGTGAATACTGTTTCTATACTACTGGATAATACTGCAAGCCAAATTGTACATGTTTTATTTTTTTTCAGTACTGTGTAATGTACCTGGGACTGTGCAATAGTGTGATGACATGTTGACTTTATTCTCGACGTTTCCACGTTAATCTCAACGCTTATAACGAGAATAAAGTCAACATGTTGACTTTATTCTCGTAATTTGTCATTAAAGTAGATCATCATAAACTAAACTTCATCTTAAAATGAATATTTAATTTACTAGATTTTCTCAAACCCGTCATAAGTTATGTAGCACATTAAATACTTTGTGTTAAGAGTTCCCCGAGCCATGTTAAATCCCTATGTGCTTCTTAAACTGACTTCCTCTTGAACTAAGGAGGCGGCACAGGCAGCGATCACCATACAGAATACATTAATTTCATGATATTTCTGCTCCCTGAACATTTAGAATGCTAAGATAAATACTTGAAATAATTTTCATGATGAAATGCATTAAAGCATGTGTTAATCATGTGGGGGCACGGTGGCGTTGAGGTTGCACTGCTGCCTCGCAGCAAGAGGGTCCTGGGTGTTCCCTGCCTTGAATTTGCATGTTTATCTGGTGGGTTTACTTGGCGTGCTTCAGTTTCCTTTCAAAGCCATGTACAGTTGCGCTTTAAAGTTTGTGAACCTATTAACAGACCACAGAGCGTTCAGAACTTTCAAAAAATCTTTGTTATACATGTTTAATTATGCCATCCATTCAGGGTTGCTCTCATCCCAGCAAGCATTGTGTGCGAGGCAGGAGCACATCGCAGGGTGAATATGAGCAACACATACACTAGCAGGGTCAATATAACATAACAAAACCCCACATCCTACAGTTGTGCTTGAAATAATAACTAGTTTTAATTTCACAAAGACGTTTATCGTGTGGTGCTTGGCTATGTGGAGAAAGATAAATGAAGGATAGGAACTGGGGGTTTGGTACGTCAGACAGAGACAGCATGCATGCAATAAAGAAAGAAAGCCCGCTCAGAAGAACATCCATTGAATTCTGTGTTTGTGTCTCCGACCACCAGATCACAAACCCAACATTTACATTTTAGTTAAACCAGTGAGATACCCATTCATACATCTAGATTTTTGGAGCCTTGTCATACCTGCCATAAAGTTCTCTACATTGAACGTAGCCCTGGGGACCCCTTACTGCAAGGGAGCAGCACTACCGCCACACCACCATGCATGTTTAATACCTGCTTTAATGCATTTCATCATGAAAATTATATCAAGTATTGATCTTAGCATTCTAAATTTTCAGAGAGCAGGAATATCATGAAGTGAATGTATTCTGTACAGTGATCCCTGCCTGCGCCTCCTCTTAGCACAGAGGAAGTCAGCTTAAGTAGCGCATAGCGATTAACAACTGGGTCGGGGAACACTTTACACAAAGCATTTAATGTGCTACATTAACTTATGACGGGGTTTGACAAAAATCTAGTAAACATTGATTTTAGGATGAAGTTTAGTTTACGACATTCTTCTTTAATGACAAATTAAACTATGAGAATAAAGTGGAAATGTCGAGAATAAAGTCGAATTATAAGTGCAAGTTGCAGTTTTATTATTTATGCATATAGCTTAGCTTGAAGCAAGGTCCATATTAATGCAATGTGCCTTAATGATGGTTCAGTTGGTAAAGATGTCTCACCAAGTTGCACTGGTTTTATTTTTATTTGGTGAATACTGTGTAATGCACCTGGGCTTGAAGTCTTGAAGTAATAGTATTATTACTGGAAGTTGCACTATTTATTTTATTGTTGTTATTTATTAGTTTAACTATTCTGCAGTTTACTGATGGTAAAGTTGTTTAAAAATTCACTTTGACATGTCAGTGGACAGAGATTGTTAACATTAACAGAAAGTGTAGTTGGTTTACAAAAAATATTCACTATTTGTTCCTTTTCTAAGACATGTTCAGTGCAATACAACTTTTGACAAGCACCTTCGTAAAATATCCAAAGTCTAAATTCCTCTTTGGATGGTTGAAAATATGTTGTCAACATTTTAGTTTAAGTTGTTTGCAAAATTTGTTCAATAAAAATGTTCTATATTTTGACTGCAACTGTCATGCAATGTAATTGCCACCCTCTTGAAAACTATCACATTAAAATGATTTTTTGTACAATGCTCATGACAGTGGAATATTCTTAGCCAGTCTACTGCAGTAATTGCAGTGGAAAATGTGGTTAACATCCACTCATGCATGGGAAAAAAAAATACCGTTGAATACCGTGAAACCGGTATAATTTTGAAAAATACTGTGTGCAAAAGAGGGGTTATCAGGGACCTCTGGAAATTCACAGGGTTTAGCCAACAGAAAGCCGAGTGCAGGAGTCACGGTCAGATGACTGGCGATATGAGACTGTTGAATTCCAGTATTTTATATTTAACCGAAAAAAACCAATTGAAACAATAAACAAACATGCTGAAGATAAACCAATATGGCAGAAAGAAAAATCTGTCGTGAACAGGCAACCACTTCCGGTCGAGGGCATGACCTTATTAAACTTTCTTATACTGTGATATACAATTTGGGTCATACCGCCCAGCACTAGTATGTTGCAATAAATCCGCAGTCAGTCAAAAGCAATAATGGTATATTTACATGACCAAGAATGTATTCTTTCAAATAAATCATTAAGAAGTATCCATGTTGTCTGCTCTCTTTTACTTGTAAAATCTAAGAAATGTATACTTAGGTCCAAAATGTACACTTAGTTAGGTCCATAAAGATTTGGACAGAGACAACTTTTTTCTAATTTTGGTTCTGTACATTACAATGAATTTTAAATGAAACAACTCAGATGCAGTTGAAGTGCAGACTTTCAGCTTTAATTCAGTGGGGTGAACAAAACGATTGCATAAAAATGTGAGGCAACTAAAGCATTTCTTAACACAATCCCTTCATTTCAGGGGCTCAAAAGTAATTGGACAAATTAAATAACTGGAAATAAAATGAAGTTTAGTCTTCAACAAGTGAAATGCATGCTCAATTGGGTTAAGATCAGGTGACTGACTTGGCCATTCAAGAATTTTCCACTTCTTTGCTTTAATAAACTCCTGGGTTGCTTTGGCTGTATGTTTTGGGTCACTGTCCATCTGTATCATGAAACGCCGCCCAATCAATTTGACTGCATTTAGTTGGATTTGAGCAGACAATATGTCTCTGAACACCTCAGAATTCATTCAGCTGTTTCTGTCCTGTGTTACATCATCAATAAACACTAGTGTCCCGGTGCCACTGGCAGCCATGCACGCCCAAGCCATCACACTGCCTCCACCGTATTTTACAGATGATGTGGTATGCTTTGGATAATGAGCTGTTCCAATGCCTTCTCCATAATTTTTTCTTGCCATCATTCTGGTAGAGGTTGATCATGGTTTCATTTGTCCAAAGAATGTTTTTTCCAGAACTATGCTGGTTTTTTTAGATGTTCTTTAGCAAAGTCCAATCTAGCCTTTCTATTCTTGAGGCTTATGAGTGGCTTGCACCTTGCAGTGCACCGTCTGTATTTACTTTCATGCAGTTTTCTCTTTATGGTAGACTTGGATATCGATACGCCGACCCCATGGAGAGTGTTGTTCACTTGGTGCTATTGTGAAGGGGTGTCTCTTCACCATGGAAATGATTCTGCGATCATCCACCACTGTTGTCTTCCATGGACGTCCAGGTCTGTTTGCGTTGCTGAGTTCACCAGTGCTTACTTTCTTTCTCAGGATGTACCAAACTGGAGATTTTGCCACTCGTAATATTGTAGCAATTTCTCAGATGGGTTTTTTCTGTTTTCGCAGCTTACGGTTGGCTTCTTTCACCTGCATGTTGTCTGCATGTTGTCTGTTCACAGCAAAATCTTCCACATGCAAGCACCACACCTCAAATCAACTCCAGGCCTTTTATCTGCTTAATTGATAATGACATAAAGACGGAATTGCCCACACCTGCCCATGAAATAGCCTTTGAGTCAATTGTTCAATTACTTTTGAGCCCCTGAAATGAAGGGATTGTGTTCAAAAAATGTTTTAGTTGCCTCACATTTTTATGCAATCGTTTTGTTCACCCCACTGAATTAAAGCTGAAAGTCTGCACTTCAACTGCATCTGAGTTGTTTCATTTAAAATTCATTGGGGTAAAGTACAGAACCAAAATTAGAAAAAAGTTGTCTCTGTCCAAATATTTATGGACCTAACTGTATATGGCAAGGTAAGTAGAAAATCACAGTTGAGGTGTGTAGGTTAACTGAATAGTCTATATTGGCTCCTGTATAAATGGTTCAGGTATATGTATCTGTGACTAGCTCAGGGCCCTGTTCAAGGACGTTTCCTGCCCTATGCTCAAGGCTATCAGGAAAGGCATTAACTCCACCCGGAGACACAAGTATGAAAATGTATGTATGTACTTAAGTTAACTCTAGATGTGTAATGCAAGAAAAAAAAGCAACAACAACAACAACAAAAATAAATAAGTAAAAACACACTAAACCTTTGTGAGGCAACTGCAACAGGGGGCAGCAGATGATGTGTGAATTTCAGTACAAAAAAACCCAGCCTATTATACAAAATATAATGCTTCTGTGTCTAGTGGTGAACAGAAATTGTTTGAAGGTATGGCATGAAAAATAATTTTGAAAGTAAAGGTTTGGATAAGTAAATACATATACTTAAAAATTAACTTGTTACATCAGAGTGACAGATAGTGAGTGTGTGTGTGTGTATGTATGTATGTATGCATAGATTTTAAATAACTGCGACTACAATAGGTTTTTTTTTGCGAGACTGTTTAGGTGCAATTGACTAAATGTTTCTTGAACGGGACACCATATGAAATCTAAACTTGGTACAATGATAGCTGACAGATTGGGGCACAAAAGATAATGGATTCATGGGTTGTGCACCATAAACAATCAAAAAGAAGAGCTGCTCAGGAAGCAGCAAGTGCATCAACCTCTGAGCCAACGAATGCTAAACGTAGATAAAGAGTAAGAGAACTATGAATGCTATTGAACTATTAAAATCTTGAAGTGTTGTACTCATCCATCTTCAGCTATACAGCTGCTTTATTACATAAGAAGAATAATAGCTGTTCTTCCTTGGGTATGCAATTTTGATGCAATGATGTCAAAAAACTTAAGGTATAAAGGACTAAACCATCACCATGACGTCTGCTGCTCTAGCATGTTACTTTATTTTATTATGCACGATTTTTAAAAATATATTTCATCACATTTAGACTATAAAGGCACAAATAAATTTTCAGTTCTAAATTGCATAAACAGTGGCACTACTCCTATGTGTGCTCATATACTTCCAACTGTGCTTCAGAGCATGTATTTAGTTTGTGAGAGCTCATCTGCAGCTCAACAAAAATATACAGTGGCCTTAAGGAAGAGCATATTGATGTGATAGTCTTTCTTGCTAAAAAAAAAATTGGAACTTAAGTGTAAATACACAAAAATACAGCGTGCATTGTTTGCATTTATGCAATGTTTTTATGGAGGTTAGTGATCTGCCTGTGTGTTACTATTCTGAACAATTATGTACAAAAGTTCTCATTAATGTTTTTTATACTTTGTTTATTTAATGTTCATTTTAACAATTTTATGTATGCTGTTTACAAAAGACTAGAATATTTCCTTAATTAACATCTGTAATATTTTAATGTACTGCCTCAGTTTTTATATATGTAAAACAAAAAAAAAAAAAAAAGTTTGACCAGATTTACATTTTACTTTTTATTGTTCACAAAACTTTAATCTTACCTTTTTACAAAAGACTGCAGAATTTAAAGCATTTGTATTTAATGGCTAAAAACACTTATCAGTCACCATCAATGTTACAATTTCAATGCACAATGAATTACAAAAAATAAAGTTTTTATTGAGTTACATTGTGTACTGTATAGGGTAACAAAAATGGTATTGAATTTCAATTCTTTTCTTGGTATCATATCAAACTTTGAAATATTGGTATTGACACAAACTTAGCATATACTAGTCTTGTGCTATTTGAGAAATGCAAGGTTGAGAAATGCAAGGAAGAAGTTAAATGTTGGCCTTTTTGTAATTTTTAAAAAGAAAGAAAACACAATTAAAGACATACACTAGCTTGTAAACGATGGTAATCCATAGAAGGTATACATTTGAGGGATTGCTATGTTTTTAATTAAAAGAAAAAAAAAATGTAGGTGTTCTTTAGATTATGATATTCCCAAATTTTCTTTGAAGTAAATGGAAAAGTTGTGGAACAAAAAAACATGTTTAATATTTAATGATTCAGAGTTAATAGAAGACAATCAACATAACAAGCAGCTGAGTTAACATCCATTAATTATTTAACTGGTACTATTTATTATGCACGCAACATATAATTAAAAAGAAACTTAAGGGAGAGTGTGCACAGCACTGAGACAAAAATAATCTTAGTAGCTGAAGAAACTGGACATTAAGCTCAATGAATACAAGTTTATCAACTGACTCAAGTTTCAGTCTAGTTTTACAGCAGGCTTCAATGACCATTCCAAGGCTAGAAAATATTGAAGAGGACTGGAGGCAGAAATTAGAGGATTTTCTTCAAAAACTGGATCACTCTTGAGATGCTGACCTCTTGCATTTTTCACCATTATGGATTTCTACTACTGACTGCCTTGCAATTAGGAAAAAGGTGCTTCTTTAACTGAAAGGATTTGTTCAGGTGTTTCAACTTTCTTGAAACAGAAAGTGTTCATGTCACTGAACCGGCACACTGGTGCCACGAAACTGATTTGACATGCGGCAGTGCTGCATAAACGTTTATCTGTATGCGGTTTCTGTCTTTTGCCTTTTAAATGCTGCAGCTAAGGAAAGTTCATAAAACTAAGACTTTTATCCTTGAAAGGCTAAAGTGTCCTCATACTGTGTTATTCAATAAATGAATATTTAAATGAGAAACTATAAAGTATGCAGGAGAGGCTTGAAGAAGCTGTGGACAGTAAGGCATTTTTATATCAATTCAATTCTGTAGATTACAAACAAAAATCAATTCTGTGCACACATTTGGTTTTATGATAGGTGGAACAGTGGGAGCTTAGCAGCAGTCAGTGCAACTGAGTCCACTCTTAATGGTAAATTATGTAAGCTGCGGGGAGTGCAGAAAGAGGCCAAGTTTCTGTACAGTATTAGAGAGTACCTTCAACTTAACCAATTTAACCAGATGATGCAGCTAGGCCATGAAAGGATGTGCTCCAAAGCAGTGAGAATATTAAATTTACTTCATTAGAAAGCAGGCAAAAAAACTACCACAAAAAGATTCCCATCTACTTTTATTTGTTAGTTTCAGCCTGCAGTAAGTGTTCATTTATTAAACACTAACTCTGATATAACTAATATGTTTTCTGTTGTAAATGGTGTAAATATTTAGTAGTGATACTTGTTTGGGGGAGGGTATAAAGCAGGCCAATATGTTACTGCTTAAGTGCCAAATTTACATTTGAGTAATTAAAAGGTCACCTCTGATTGGTAATGAAGAATCCTTAAGTATCACAGAACACAGTTTACATATAAATACATCTTTTGCTTATTTTTATGTGACTGATATCTTTACCCAAGACAAATTACAACATTTGAGATACACTCACCAGCCACTTTATTAGGTACACCTTGCTCTAAGGATTGGATGCCCTTTTGCCTTTAGAGCTGCCATAATTCTTAGTAGCATACATTCAACAAGGTGCTAAAATCATTATTCTGGGATTTTGGTCCGTATTGACATGATAGCATCACGAAGTTGCTGCAGATTTGTAGGCTGCACATGGGAATCACCCAATCCAACACATTCCAAAGGTGTTTTTTTGGATTGAGACCTGGTGACCGTGGAGGCCATTTGAGTACAGTGAACTCATTTGTCATGTTCAAGAAACCAGTTTGAGATGATTTGAGCTTTGTAATGTGGTGCATTATCCTGCTGGAAGAAGCCAACAGAAGATGGGTAAACTGTGGTCATAAAGGAATGGATATGCTCAGCAACAACACTCAGTTAGGCTGTGGCATTTAAGCAATGCTCAATTGGTACTCAGGAGCCCAAAGTACACCAACAGAATATCCTCCACACCATTAAACCAACACCAAGCCGGAACAGTTGATACAAGGCAGGATGGATCCATACTTTAATGTTGTTGACGCCAAATTCTGCCCCTACCATCCGAATGTTGCAGAAGAAATCGAGACTCATCAGACCAGGCAACATTTTTCCAGTCTTCTTTTGTCCGATTTTGGTGAACCTGTGCAAACTGTAGCCTCAGCCAAGAAAATATCTTCCACACCATTACATTACCACCAGTCTGAATCATTGAAGCAAGGCAGGATAGATCCATGCTTTCAATGTTGCAGACAATAAATTCTGACCCTACTATTTGAATGTTGCAATAGAAATAGAGACTCGTCAGACCAAGCAATGTTCTCCCTATCTTCTATTGTCCAATTTTGGTGAGCTTGTCAAATTGTAGCCTCAGTTGCCTGTTCTTAGCTGGCCAGAGTGGCACCCGGTGTGGTCTCCTGGTGCTGTAGCCCATCAGCTTCAAGGTTTGGTGTTGTGCCTTCAGATATGGTCTTCTGCATGCCTCGGTTGTAATGAGTGCTTATTTGAGTTACTGTTGCCTTTCTATCAGCTCAAACCAGTCTGGCCATTCTCCTCTGACATCAACAAGGCATTTTCACTCAGAGAGCTGCCACTCACTGGATATTTTCCTCTTTTTGGACCATTCTCTATAAACCCTAGAGATGATTGTGTAGGAAAATCCCAGTAGATCAGCAATTTCTTAAATACTCACATCAGCCCGTCTAGCACCAACAAACATGCCATGTTCAAAGTCACTTCAATCACCTTTCTTCCCCATTCTGATGCTCGGTTTGAACTTCAGCAGGTTGTCTTGACAACGTGTACATGTCAAAATGCATCGAGTTGTTGCCATGTGATGGGCTGATTAGTTGTTTGCATTAACAAGTAGTTGAACAGGTGTAACTAATAAAGTGGCCACTGAGTGTACATTTGCTTAGATTTCTTTAAGTTCATCCAAATATTGTTGCACAGAAAGGTAAAGTGACTTGCTCAAGGTGACACAGTGTCAGCAAAGGGATTTGAACCCACAACTTCAAGGTTTGAAGTCCAGGCACTGCCTGTCTTTTAATGTCAATTTTGTCTCACCTATTTATCCATTTGTTTGGTAGTTTTGTTTGGTCGCGCAGTGAACAATCATTTGTATGATATCTAAACTCACAAAACCCCTGCATGCTACCACCTCCCAAAATCTCATTTTGAATTTTATGGGGAACACACACACATACAAGCTCTACAAAGGAACATCAGTGATGGTTACGAACATAGAACCACCATCAGGTGATCAGGAAGTCATTTAAAATGTAGGATGATGAGGAAATATGCAACAGGGATCAGAAATGTGAGTGTCTTAAGTGTAGAATTGTATCATGTATGTCAGAAACTCACTACCAAAAGCTGAGGTCAGTAAAGCTGAATTTCACCACTCTGCATAGTGCACTAAGCAAGAAGTAAAACACAAACTTCAACAGAAATAAGCACTGGTTTACTCGTCATTTGTGTGGATGATATAAATCAATAACACCAAAAACCTATTTCATCAATCAGTGGAGCACAAAATAAAATTAATAGAGGCTCACTTAAATTATTATAAGGTGGATACATAACAACTAGGACCTCAGTTTATGTCCAGACAAGTGTAAGGGCTATGAAAAGCTTGCTCAGTTGGAGTTTATCACATGGGCCTTGATAACCTGGCTTAAACATGATTTAAGGAACTTCAGACTTTTAGTCTATTTATGGTATTTTAAGCAAATATTTTATAACAAAAGGCATCCTGATTATTTGGCAGTTATTTCAATGAATTTACAAAAGTATGATGTTTACAGTAATATAAAAAGATGTACACTGACTGCAACATTTTAAAAAATAACTAAGAAGCAAACAATTATCAATAAATGTTCTTTATAAAAAAGTAGTGCCACTTATTTGGTTTAGCGCTTTTTTATTTTTAACTATACATTTATAATGAAAATAATCAATATAAAAGTTAATGTTTCTCAAGTTTCATATTCCTAACATAGATTTAATCTTTTGTTAAACGACTGTTATTTAGACTCTCTACCTGTCATTTGTAAAGTTATGCCAATGATCAATAAAATCTATGATATAATAAAACACTATCTGTGTGTATGTCCTGTCTCTCGAAGGAAAATGACTGGTCAGATTGTGTTTGATCTGACTGGTCAACCTGGCTTTGGTGATACCATGGAAAGAGGAAGTGCCTGGCAAAAGAGGTTGAGATTGACGAAGAAGAGTAAAGGCATAACAGGCACACTGAGAGTCATCTTCAAAGATGGAAAGTATTCACAAGAATGTGAATGATGTTTTCACAGTGGATAATGGTGGGGGCCTGTCTACTACTGGTGGCACTCTGAAAACAGACAGGAGACAAACAAGGCACCTCGAAATGACAACAGTCTGAGAAGGAGGCTTTACATGAATGCACTCAACAGATGGTGTGCCAGGCAAGACAGGTTCAGACACACAAAGATACCAAGGAAAGGTACACAAGGAACACTGAAGGTACACATAGGGCAAGAGCTATTGAATACTTTTATATTATTATACGATCTGACTTTGAAAACTACTGTAACTGATAATTAATTTATAAAAAGAAATTCAGTAACTGAATTAATTAAAGGTCCGGGCTGAAAATAATTTACCTTGGACTGGAAGGTGTTCTCCAGCTCCTGCTTGTAAATTGCCACTTGTTCATCATGCTGCCTCCTTAGATCCTGCAGAGCTTCAGCAAGCTTAAATTCATATTCTTGCTGTCTTCCACTGTCCACCTCCACAAGCCTCTTTTCATGACGTCTACGTGTCTCCCTCGATTCCTGAAAACATGGAAACATGCACTTTGTCAAGAAATCGCTCATCAGATCAAAACCAATAAAATAACATTATTACCTACTGTATGCTTCAGCAATAAACTTGAAGGAACATCAAAAATATGAAATCTGACTAGAATATCCTAATCATTGTACAGAAATGCACAGTAGTATTGTCTACATAAAATACATTTAAGATGACTATCAATGCAATGTCCCATTTTTACCTTTAAGTAAACTTGTAATATTCAAAGCAACTTATAACATTTGAAATATACAGTAACTAGTTACTTTTCTTTTTTGTTTTTCCAATTGGAGCACAAAGTGAACTGAAGTGTCTTGGTCATGGTTACAGTATCAGTTGCAGGATTTCATCCCACAACGTCAGATTTTCAAGTCACAGGCCCAAAACCTTAACCACTACACCAAACAGCCTCCCAAAAAGGAACATAACAAGCAGCCAATAAACACCTCCTCAAACAGGCTCTTTCTGAAATCTATCTCCTCCGACTGGCTCTGGCAACGGTTTTCCAGGTCTACTCTTTTCAGTGTTTCAGCTTCCAGCTGTGCTTTGGCAACACTGTGGGCATCTTCAGCCTGAATAAAAAAAACAGGGAAAGAAAGATGGAAGACAATTTAACTAATGAGATGGAAGAAGAAGCAGAGTGAAAAAATGAGAAGAGAAAAAGGGTCTTACCTTGGCCAGCTGAGCATTCAGGTCAGCAACTTCAGCTTCTAGACTACGGTTTTCACTTAGAGCAGTATTGAGGCTGGCTTCACTTTTGTTATACAAAGCCTCTAATTCCTTGTTGCGGGAAAGAGCTGCAGCCAAGTCCACATCCTTTTTTTTGTAGCTGGAAAAAAAAAGACATTTACTGTATATTGGACATCATTTACATTAAAGTATAATAATTATGAAGCAAACTATGGCAAAAATATCCAATTTTGAAACAAAAAAAACAAAGAAATATGCAAAAATCTAAATATGAAGCAATACAAGTTTAGTTTCATAGATTAACAACTTCATTTATGAGTTTATTACATCTAAATGTCTTAGTCTTGAAAGCTACTACATTCCTTATGTTAGAGTGAGGGTTGAATCATATGGTAGCCTAATTATAAAGCAAAACTAATACTGTTGAATATATCATGACTCCCAGTTTCTTCAATTTAGTGAGACTTCAATATATTATGGCTTTACAAATATTAAGCATTTTCTTATTCAACTACTAAAATATGACATCTCATTAAAAATACATACTAAGTGTATTTCAAACAAAAATTCAAAATCTACCGACTTATTACAAGATGTTGTAACTATTTGTAGGCTAATACTTCCACATTACTTGTATAAACGATACCACTGAAGGTTTACGTAAGATATACATTTTGGAAAAGTCAATTACAGCACTTCAGGCTTCGAATGAATCAGGGTGGGTACTTAACCACACACCACAAACAGATAGAGATGTAGCACTTCCTTAGTGATAAAGTAAACAGTTTACTTGTAACCACACAATTCTGCAGAAACAAATTTAATTAGAAAAAATAACCTACAGTCCTTGAGTAGCTTCCGATTTCTGTGCATGAGCAGACTCCTGAAGCACCATTTACTTAAACAACCATTATTATTCTTTTGTTTATTTTATCAGGACTGTCATGTAACAATTTGCGGATTAATCACCTATGAATGCATATAAAATATGAAAAAGAATATTCTGGAGGGATCGTTCTGCCTGCTTTAGAAGAACCTGCTTTACAACCTTGAAGTACAAAAATACTAATACTACTCTTACAATCTACAAGCAGATGAGTAAAATAGGGTTCTGTATAAACGGAACACCACAAGCAGTTAAAAAAAATGGTGCTTCATATAATGAAAGAAAAAGAAGACTTGCATACCAGAAAAAGGAGAAATATTAAAACATTAAAATGAAACACCACCATGCTACTCATTTTAATCTATTTCAGATACTGGATTACAAAATATAGAGATCGCTTACTTCTTCTTCAGCTCATCAAGCTCAGCACGGACCTTCCCAAAATCAATCTGCAGCTTAGCTCTATCTTTTGCCGTGTCATCCAGAACACGTCGGGCATCAGCAAGCTCTGCCTCATATAATGTCTTCACTCCAGTGAGCTGAAGCAGGAAAAATACAACATTGAAGGTTACACTTTTACTGAGGTACTGTGTTTATATAGAGAATATCTAATAAAAACTCTTAGAATATTTAACTTTGAATTCATTCTCCATTACCTTTAACAAAGAAACAAACATATAATACATTTACTATAAAGTTTAAACTTTGAAATTTTATGTTTTGCTCTAAAACAACTTGGACAGTAACTTTTTCACAATTAAATTAATGAACATAAAAAAGTCGCTAAATCTTGTAAATGCATTAAAGGTAGCTGAAAAACAATGTGCCTGTGTTTTAAAAGATGGAACGGGTATATATTTGTTGCATCCATAAACAGAGTTGCGTCCATTTAAATAATTTTTAACGTAAATGAGTAACTTAAAGTAGAATTCTATTTTAATAGATTTCTGCATATATTAGGTTCCATAACTTTAGACTGTTCTAATTTTCTTTACATTAACTTGAAGTCACTTTTGGTGGTGGTAAAAGGCACATTTTCTTACATCCCTAAAATGTCCTGTTTACTCCACAAATTACAACTGTAAATGTATACACATTACTTTGGTGGCAAATGAAACTTTTACTTCTACCTTTTTCTACTAATGGAGAAATATTAAGTGACAAGACAGTTATTTAATGTTAAATAATTTGAAAAAAATCAGCATATATTCGGTAACACAAGTCCTAAATTACTGCTAAGAGAGAAATTAATCTTGTTAACCAAATGAAACTAATTCAAAAGCACAGATTCTTTTGCTGCACAGAAAAGTAAGACTGGGGCTTCATGGAATGACACTGTCATAAGATCAAAGGAGGTGGAAGGAGAAAGGATATTGAAAATTTCCGGAGTTGTTCCAAAAGAGAAATACCAGGCATATGCAGAATTTCTATATCAGCGCAACCATCATATCCACAAAGAAGCTCAACTAAGACAGAGTAAAAGCAAAAGTGGAGTTCAGACATGATTATTGAATTATGTACAAGGTTTAAAAGTTGAATGGTTGCTACATTATTTTGTGTATGAATTTATACTTGGAAGACCTATTAACACTAATTAATAAAGAAGGTTTGTTTGAACATAGTAAAAAATTTACTTTCAAGCATTTTAAGTTGATGGTATATTGTTTCGTCATGTAGTTTGGAATATAAAACCGGATAATGGTGAGTTATTAATTGTTGAACACTATCAAAATTAAAACAATAAAATGACTGCTGGCAGAAACATACGGAATATCGCATTTGTATTGGTCAACATAACCACCATCATAAAAACAGATTGTGGCTTTTCTTTGCATCTGCACAGAGTACTGCATTTTACACACTTTACAGTAAATTTAAGATTTGCGGGACTTAACCAAACACCAGAAGTAAGGCACTGATAAATTTAGTGTTTATCTGGCAAATATTTAGGTTAATAAACTGCATTCATAAGAAAATATGCAAAAGACTATGTATACAGTATAGTATATAGACGTTACATCACCCATCCCTTAAGACTTTCAGATTGTACATTAACATTTAAATGTTTATCGTTTCAAATATAAAGATAATTAAAACACATTTAGTACTCTTAATTAACAATGTATTTCAATGACCAAATCCCACCATAGGACAAGGTAAGACCAGACAGCCTTTTGGAATTAAAATAAGTTAGAGGGTGACCAACAGTATTGGAGCAGGTAATTACGCTTTAAATGCAACATCTTTCTAATTTTGATGTGATATTTACATATAGTAAACTAAAACAAATGTCCACTTATGAGAAAAATAATTCATAGACTTTTATATACAAAAGCAGTAACGTGGAGTGAATAATGTGTAAATAATAGAAATAAAGTGTATACTGTAAAAGTATTCCTGACACCTTGGTGACCACAGATCACACAGAGAATGCATCTTATAAGCCTAGATACCACCTTTCAGTGATGACAATTTTGTCCTCCAAGAAATAAAAATACAACTAATCAACCAGTAGATCTGTAACTGCGACCTTGTGGAGTATTTACAAATTGGTGTGAAGATGGCAAAATTTTAATCTTAACAGGAAAACAATGATTGGTTGTTCTAATAACTATATTTGTAATTTCGCAACTAATTTTAACATGGAAGCTATCGGGTTCTAATGTATGTTTAATACAAAAAGTTGGCATTGGTCCCCCTAAAATTGAATAATCGCCTAATACAGTAACAACTTGACCTTTTTAATAGGGGCATACTAATCATTTTACTGAACTAAGTTCCTAATTTAAACTGTACATTTATATGCTGTTATAAAAACACTTTCACAGTGTTCAATATACATTCACCTTTTGTTTATGATAGATCTTTCCATTTTATAAATCTGTTTAACCCAATCCAAAGCATCACACTCAAGATAGACTACTGAACAGTTTGCCAGTCCATCATACCACACAACAACATACTCTGCCACTCGCTCACATTGTGCCAATGCCTAATTAATCACAACATTTTTGGGAAGGAAGAGAAAGTGCAACTGAAACAAAAGGGTTGAAGTTGTAGCCTGACCTACTAGTTGTGGGCATGAGGAGGGCTGCCAATTTATTCTAGGACACATGCACATTCACTTGTATAGGACCAATAAAACTAAAATGTGAGACTCTCCCTTTCACTCATTCCATGTTCAGATATGTGAAGAAAACCAACAGCCACTCTGGGCAGACTGTGCCTGTCAGGCTGGGATTTGAATCCAGGATTATGAGGCTGTAAGGCAGCAGTACAAAGCTCTGCAATACTGATAATCAAACCAAGTCATAAAACTTCCAGTGGTGGCGAGGGACACTGGAAAAGGGGGTTATATAAAAAATGAATGAATCACCTACTGTGATCTGTGCATGCAAAACTCAAGTACAAGTAATTCCATATTAAGAAATAGTATTCACATTTTCAAATAAGTTTAGTTTGATCTTTCAATCAACTGTATGCAAGTGTTGGTCTGAATCACAGTTTTACACCAAATTTGAATATAAGCCAAAAAAATATGGGAGTTGGGCCTCTATAACCTGGCACTGATCCAAACCAGGAAAGGCACTCAAGAGGCCAAGGCCTAGGCTGGGGAATTCAACAGACAAAAATGAAAGCCCCACCCAAACGTTAATACCAAAACTGAGAATGACACAATCCTGACTTTAGAATAATTACCTATAGATGATTATACCAGAAACAAGTCTTTTATGATTGCAAATGACACAAAAAAAAACATTATTAACATCTGAAAAAAGCAAAAATCTTCACTCTGTATCTCTCTTATAACAAAGAAATCTCTCTTAAGTAAAAGGAATAGCAGAGTCTTCTTGTTAAACAAGAAAAAAAGGACGATAAAAAGGGTTATGTTTGTTTAAGTATCTATGGAAAGATTTTACAATTTTCTACACATTAATGCCACCTGTTAAACTGCAACAACACTCGGCCAGCACTCTTATGAAAACTCTATAAAGTCCATTGGTAAGCACCAGAAGTACAAAATACAATTAAAATGAATGATTTTGCGAATTATTCTCCCCTATGAGCAGGATAAATATGATTAACTAAACTTAAATGCTACATTTTAGGCTATATATGATACATGGTTTTCATCTCCTCCTTTATTCATTCTCTATTATAACTGCAGGATTTTTAATTAATGAGAAATGTCCATTTTCACATAACAAAATGTTATGAAATTTAAATATAATCATTCTATAGAAAGAAAACAAAGAACACATTGGCCAAAACAAGATAATACCCCCAATATTCAAGTTACACTTCAAACTTTGTGAATGTGTTCAATATATGTAAAAGTATGTAGAGGCAGGGGTACAACTTAACACAGAGATTGTGTTTCCTAGTGCAAACAGGATCTAAGGCTAGAAAGAACATACTATTTTTTCCACAATTTCATCTAGATAGATAATTCACTTGTCCGAACAACAGATGCTTAAACAGTTAAAAGACTCAAAAGTTACATAGCAATCGAGGATATGCCAGTATGTGTAATACCCTTTAAGAATGTGTGTCCAAGTGTCACCTACAACCTAAATACATGCCAAATAATGACAAACCAGACACATGTTTGTGATTAAGTTTAACTTGAATTATCAAAACCAGGTTTTCTCCCAAGTCTTGCAGAAATGCATGTCATACCTTTATACCTACAACAATGTGCTTTTGAAACTGCCTGCCTCACTGTGACTTTGACAGCTATTCTTCTTTTAGTCTCTGGTGTGTATTTGCAAGAGTGTTTGTCCACCCAGCCATCTGCCAAACCTGCTTTATCCAGAGCAGGGCTGCAGGGAAACTGGAACCTATCTAGCAAGCATATGTCGCAAGGCAGGAACAATCCCTGGACAGGATGCCAGTCACTACTGGGTAAACACAGACACATGCCAACTTAACTTCGCCAGTCCACCTAAGCTGCATGTCTTTGGACTGTGGGAGAAAACCAACATGGATTTGGAAAGAAGATGCAAACGCACAATGGGAGGACCTGGATCTAAACCCTTGCTATTAATCACGATATAATACAAGGACAAATAAAATGCTCTCTATCTAGTTAGGCTTAACCAGACTCCAAACTTTTTATTTATTATATATATATATATATATATATATATATATATATATATATACACACACACACACACACACACACACACATATATATACACATACATACATATACACATATACATTATATATATATATATACACACACACATATACATACATACATAAGGGGGGTTCACCCACTTTCACCATACAACAAATCCTTTAATTCTCACGGATACGCCTCTTCAATGGGAAGAAACACTACTTTTCCCTGATGGCAACATGAATTAGACGATCTACAAGTCTCTAACTTAAAGTTTAAATCCGAACAATATATTCAATATCTTTTCGCTGTGCCGTTATTTCACCGAGTAATAATTTCCGTTTGTTAGCGATAATGCGATCTTTACGCTTTGAGCTGAGAAAAGCGCTATATAAATGTAATGAATTATTATTACCAACATTTTTTTGAGACTTTCGAATTTTAGTACTTTCATTATCTCTAACCCGCTCTGCATGTGTATCGCACCAATGTTTTTGAACCTCGACATTCTACTTTGTCATCTACTCTTTGTCTTTTATTTCCAGCCCCAGGCGTGGTTAAATCTCTTGGCATAAAGTTTTGCCTTCTATAGTACAATCTGTAAGTACCTGACATGACCTCGGTATATTAATATTTATGTTATTTCTCACAAGACAAAATTAACATTAAGCTAACTTTGTCAACAGTGTTGGAACATTGAAATTTGTGATTGTCATTCAGATCCCTCCAAGATCAAAATATTGACAGTTTAACCACATTTAGAAAAGCAAGGGGATAATCAAAATACAACAGACCTGGTAGATATACACAGACAAAAGTCAATGAGAATTAAGTATATCATGCCAGTCCTGAAGAGGTGCTTACATGCAAAGTTTAAAGCACAGATTTGCAGATGCTGTTAAATATACACTTGTTAGTGGTGTAATTAGCTGCCTAGCCATTCTATTCCACAAGTGCTGAAATAATAACTCCAAGAGCCCTGCAACCCTCTGACTGCGCTAAGCTTGTAGCACTAATTAAAGCCAATCAAAAGGGCAGGAAGGCTAAATACCAGATATATTAAATCTTTATCTCATAATCTGAACATCAATAAAGTTATTGGAAAACCCTTTTATAGCATAAAACGAGACACAAAGTTTTATGAACGACATATCCAATCTAAAAAATACAAATACAAAAAAATAAAATTGTTTCCAGAAAACACACAGAAGAAGAAATGTATCCAAATGACACAAATTAAATAAAAAATAAATGCAAATAATGGGCAAAATAATGTATAAGCCATTATTTCCTTACTTTGCAGCACGCTCTACCTGTTAAATTGTGCTTTTTCTGTTAATTTAATAGCCAAACTATGCCTGAACAAACACCTTCTCAACACCAGATAAAAAAATGAGCATAAACTTTGTCAGAATTGCTAAATTACATACATGTCTGCATTGTCCCATATATTTGATTATATGTGATATACTTATTAATATCCCAACCAGAAATTCAATTCTATCATGATCAATCAGAAAACAATATCCAAAGAAATTGTGCCGACTGTTGACTAAAAGGCTGCTCTATGTGATATCTCAAAAGGGTAAGAACTGGGAATGAGACATGTCTAAGCTCTAGTGGGTTAAAACAAAAAGTCCTGGACCCAGGCTCAGTTGAGATTTTTGCATGAATCCAGTCAAGTTTATTGTTAGATATACATAGCAAAATATTGTCTAAAGCACTGTGCTCCTGGTCAGACTACTTTAGGCAAAAGATCCAAGTTAATGAACCAGTGAGGGTTCATAAAGTAAGTATGCTCAGTATTGAGATATGAAAAGCTAATGTCGGCTGAAATCTAACAAATCGTCAGGACCTGATAACAATTATCTTCGAGAGCTTCAGGAAGTGCCTATACACGTAAGCCCTTGGCACATTTTTTTCGAAAAATCTCTGCACACTGCGGAAATTCCTTAAGAATGGAAGCTAGCAAGTACTATCCCATTGTATAAAAAGGGTGTTTGGGCCGATCTCTGTTCTGCAAGCGTTTTAGATACTAAGTCCAATAGCTTAGCACCCCTCAGACGGCGCTATGCTCGTCACGCTGATCAAAGCCAATCAAAAGGGTAGGAGGGACAAAAACTGATTGCGCTTAAACACCCAGAGATATTAAATCTTATCTCTTGATTTGAACATCAATAAAGTTCTCGTATTAAACCCTTATGCGGGTTTAATACGAGACGCCAGATTTTTTTTAATGACACACCCAATCCAAAAATATAAATAAAGAAAAAAAAATTAAAAACACACAAATGTATATAAAATTTTCCAAAGTATGACAGGGACGATTACAGGGCACAATCTGTTACGGATTGGACCAATTTAGAATTATCACCTAAACAAACGGTACTGTGGGTAGAAACCCGCTAGGAACAGGATGAGATCATAAATCATAATCCCTTAAAACCGGCGATGTAAAATACGAAAAAGTCCTGATCACTCACAAAAACGTCTTTCCAACCCATATCCTGGCAAGGCGGCCAAGATATATAGATACTTTGACACAAATGAAAAGGAAATAAAAAAACAAATATACAAAGAACATGCAAACTTGTATATAGTCATTATCTCTTTAGTTTACGGAATATGCCTTATCGTTTAAAATTAGGCTTTTTCTGTTAATCTTTACCAGCCAAATTGCATTAAAAAGTGAATTTGAACATGAAAAAGTTCGCAACCGTAGCAAAATAAAAACAACGTAAAACTCATCTAAGTTAAATTATTTCAAAACAAATACATCTGCCTACTCCGATATAAGATTCTCATTCGAAAAACAATTTAAAAGTCACAGGATCTCCATAGGGATTGTGCTAACTGTTGACGGGTAAGAGGCTGCTCTCTGTGATATCACGAAAGGCGGCAATAATAAACTGAAGTGTTCGCCCATCCGTCAAGCCGCGCCAACACTTTTGCTACGATTACCGAGTTTTAATTCATTTTATCATTTACGTTTTCGTAAGCACGTGCAACCAGCGCCTTAATCCGATCTGGTTCACTGAGAGTTAACGCCTCACAATACAAATCGCCTGCCGTCCCCACAAAATGGAGCGAAGCGTGAACTACTCGTCGCGCCTACGCCGTCAAACGCTCGAGTTTGCAAACATCAAGCAGCCCTGAAGCCGTGCATTCCGGTGATCACGCACGTGGATTTTTCTCGTTATTTTAATAACACTTCTCTTGGTTTAGAGCGGCCTTCTTACCTCGCGTGTTGTCACCTCCTCCTTCTCGGACACCCTCACCATGAGCCGGTCATTCTCCAGTTCCAGAGCCCGCACACGGTCGATGTAAACGGCCAGACGGTCGTTGAGGTGTCGGAGCTCCTCTTTCTCCTGCAAGCGGGTGATGCGGGTCGGGGATAGTGGGGTGCTAGCGCTGCTTGTCCGGGGAGTCCCGGCAGAACGCATAGGGGTAGCAGTCGCCATCACACACACAAAAATGCGTTAAAGTGTGAAAAAAGAAAAAGCCCAAAATTCACTACTTGAAAAAAGGAAAATACTCCGAAAGCCGAAGTAAAACAATAAGGGGCCCTCCCGAAACAAGTGCCCCGAATCAACTAAAAGAACCTTTTGGCGTTTTGTTTAAGCTGTGCTCGTTTTCGCTCCTTTTTGCCTGCAAAAGTGTTTTTAATTCATTCAGCGCCTGCTCGTGCTAAAGAGAGCCCTCCCGTAAACGAAATGCAAAAAAAGAAAGATGGCGGTATCAACGCGACGCGCGCCAAAACGACTTCCGAGCCCTGAGTGAATAGGGGAATGCAGCAGTGACTTCTGGGAAATGTAGTTTCATGATTAAACCGCAGCGAGCGAATGGTGCTCTCCCGTTTGAACAGAAGCACGGTTGCTTCCTGTAACTCTGAACATGTAGAAAGCAAATCATTTCTTCAGATTTTACTTGAATTATTTAATAATACTTTACATTTATATGACCATTTTGTTACAAAATATTGTTTTAAAGTAATGTAGAAGGAGAGGGACATAAAGGAAGCTTTATTCCAGTTGAAGAAACATCTTTAGGGTTGGTAAGTGTGCTTTTCGTTCTTCCCAGTTTTGGACGAATTATGGTTGCAGGGCATACCAAATTATTAATTGTAGGGGTAATTCATAACTTGTTTAGGCAGAGAGAACAATGTAGCAGTTTGTGTCCGGGGATTTTTTTTTTTTTAGTTTTTTTTTTTTTTTTACATAACCTCAATAAATAAATATGCACTGGCTGAGTAAATTTTATGGAACACTATTAATAGTGGGTAGGGCCTCCTTTTGCTTGCAGAACTGCCTCAGTTTTTCATAGCATGGATTCCACAAGATTCCTTTGAGATTTTAGTCTATGCTAACTTGATTGTATCATGCATTGTCTTCAGATGTGTCAGTGGCACATTAATGCTGCAAATCTCCCATTCTACCACATCCCACAGGTAGATAGATAGATAGTTTATTAATCCCAAGGGAAAATTCACATACTCCAGCAGCAGCATACTGATAAAAACAATATAAAATAAAAGAGTGATAACAATACATGTATAACAGACAATAACTATGTATAATGTTAACGTTTACCCCCCCCCCCCCCCCCCACCCCCAGGGAGGAATTGAAGAGTCGCATAGTGTAGGGGAGGAACGATCTCCTCAGTCTGTCAGTGAAGCTGCTGCTCTGTCTGGAGATGATACTGTTTAGTGGATGCAGTGGATTCTCCATGATTGACAGGAGCCTGCTCAGAGCACATCGCTTTGCCACGGATGTCAAACTGTCCAGCTCCTTGCCTACAATAGAGCCTGCCTTCCTCACCAGTTTGTCCAGGTGTGAAGCGTCCCTCTTCTTTATGCTGCCTCCCCAGCACACCACCACGTAGAAGAGGGAGCTCGCCACAACCATCTGATAGAACATCTGCAGCATCTTATTGCAGATGTTGAAAGACGCCAGCCTTCTAAGGAAGTATAGTCAGCTCTGTCCTCTCTTGCACAGAGAATCAGTATTGGCAGTCCAGTCCAATTTATCATCCAGCTGCACTCCCAGGTATTTATAGGTCTGCACCCTCTGCACACAGTCACCTCTGATGATTATGGGGTCCATGAGGGGCCTGGTCCTCCTAAAATCCACCACCAGCTCCTTGGTTTTGTTGATGTTCAGTTGTAGGTGGTTTGAGTCGCACCATTTAACAAAGTCCTTGATTAGGTTCCTATACTCCTCCTCCTGCCCAGTCCTGATGCAGCCCACAATAGCAGTGTCGTCCGCGAACTTTTGCACGTGGCAGGACTCCCAAGTTGTATTGGAAGTCCGATGTATGTAGGGTGAACAGGACCGGAGAAAGTACAGTCCCCTGCGGCGCTCCTGTGCTGCTGACTACAATGTCAGACCTGCAGTTGCCGAGACGCACATACTGAGGTCTGTCTGTAAGATAGTCCACGATCCATGCAACCAGGCATGAATCTATTCCCATCTCTGTCAGCTTGTCCCTAAGGAGCCGAGGTTGGATGGTGTTGAAGGCGCTAGAGAAGTCCAGAAACATAATTCTTACAGCACCACTGCCTCTGTCCAAGTGGGAGAGGGATCGGTGTAGCAAGTAGATGATGGTATCCTCCGCTCCCCACCTTCTCCTGGTATGCGAACTGCAAAGGGTTGAGGGCGTGGTGGACCTGTGGCCTCAGGTGGTGAAGCAACAACCGCTCCATGGTCTTCATCACATGTGACGTCAGAGCGACAGGCCGGATGTCATTCAGCTCACTAGGATGTGATACCTTTGGGACTGGGGTGATGCAAGATGTTTTCCAAAGCCTCGGGACTCTCCCCTGTTCCAGGCTCAGGTTGAAAATGCGCTGTAGAGGACTCCCCAGCTCCAACGCACAGGCCTTCAGCAGTCATGGTGATATTCCATCTGGACCCACTGCTTTGCTGGCATGAAGTCTCCTCATCTCTCTGCTTACCTGGGGTGCTGTAATTGTGGGTGGGGGGAAACTCTCTCCTATGCTGGTATCAGCAGAAGGATGGGTGGAGGGTGCAGTACTCCGAGGTGAGAGTGGGTTAGGGTGGTCAAACCTGTTAAAGAAGTTGTTCATCTGGTTTGTTCTCTCCACGTCTCTTGCGATGGTGGCACCCCGCTTCAAGCTGCAGCTAGTGATGATCTTCATCCCATCCGACACTTCCTTCATGCTGTTATTCTGCAACTTCTGCTACAGCCTTCAACTATGCAGTTTTCCTACTGTAGCCTCAGCTTTCTGTTATTGACCGTCAGGAGTGGAAGCTGAGGTGGTCTGATATGCATTTTTGCTCACCACAGTTGAAACACAATGATTATGTGAGTTACTGTACCCTTTCTGTCAGCTTGAACCAGTCTGACCATTCTTCTTTGACCCGTATCTCATCAACAGGGCGTTTCCATCCACAGAACTGCTGTTCACTGGATGTTTTTGTTTTTGTTTTTGCAGCCATTCTGTGCAAATTCTAGAGACTATTGTGAGTGAAAATCCCAGGAGATCAGTAGTTACAGAAACACTCAAGCCTGCCTATCTGGCACCAACAATCATGCTGTGGTCAATATTGCTGAGATCGTTTTTTCCCCATTCTGCTGTTTGATGTGACTTGTCTCTGCGTAGTTTTATGCATTGCACTGCTCCCAAATGATTGGTTGATTAGATAATTACATGTATAAGTTGGTATTCCTCATAATTTGCTCAGTTAGTGTATAGTAGCACATTATGACAAACCACAAATCCCTCTCAGATTAATACCAGAATAACTATTAAAAAAAATAGAAAAAATTCTAACGACTAAAGATTTAAAATAGTGGAGAGATCTCAAAGAACTATGAGTGAGTCATGTCTAAGCCCTAGCAACTCAAAAAAGTCCAGGACCTCAGCTCAGTGGAGATTCCTGCATGCATCAAGTCAAGTCAAGTTTATTGTCATGTATACATGCAGTTCAATATTATCTGAAGCATTGTGCTTCTGGTCAGCCTACCCTAGGCAAAGGATTAGGCAAACTTAATGCTGCAAATAATGAATATTGAGGGTTAGAGTTAGTGGAGACTGAGCCCAGAACTGGGATACCAGGATCCATCCTTGACCTCCCAAGTGTACTTAGAAGTGAGCATCTGATAACTCATGTAGTCCAGTCAAATTCTACAATATCTTTTGGGATAGATCCAAACATGCTAGACCCTGGCAATGGAAACTAACTCTTAGGTAGCTCTTACAAATTGTGTTGGAGGATCAGTCAGCCAAGTGTGTCTGGATCCCTTCTACTCATAATATAGCCTTTGAAACCAGACTAATTGATGGTGTCACCCTACAATGGAGACTTTAGATCAGGGGTCGCCAACTCCGGTCTTGGAGGACCACTGTGGCTGTAGGTTTTCATTCTAACCCTTTTCTTAATGAGTGACCTGTTTTTGCTGCGAATTAATTTCTTTTGAACTAATTTTAATTGACTTGCTCTTGAAGACTCAGACCCCTTAATTGTTAATTTTTCCTTAATTAGCAGCCAAATAATAATGAGATACAAAATAAGCCAAAACAACTGGTGTCCATCATATAATATCTGAAAATAAAGAAAGATGAAGGTCTCAGGAATGTTGATCTGCTTAGGTCCCCAAAATCTTTTAACAGTGCTCTTAGAAAAGAGAAAATCAACAATTTTGGAAATGTCTGCTAATGTACCATGAGAGCAGCAACAAGCCACAGAATTAAAGAACGGGTTTAATTAAAGACAAGAATCGGCACCTCATTAAGCAGCTGGTTGGAGTTTGAAAAAGGGTTGGAATGAAAACCTGCAGCCACGGTGGTCCTCCAGGACCAGAGTTGGCAACCCCTGCTCTAAATGCATGCAGTCAGTAATTGTTTAGAATATTTAATCAGTGATAGTAGATGTAGTACTTGAAAGAGTATCATCAATTGACTAAGTATTTCCACTAGGAAACTCCAGTGCTCACACAGGGAATGATGGGACTCTTAAGGGTGTAATTTGGAGAAATGACATACTTGACCTGAAAATGACTTTTGAATGTCAATGGTTTTCAATGCCAGCTTTCACCTATCTATAGGAAAACCGTGGTTGAGCATAAGGTTTCCCATGAACATATGTGAAAATGGTACACCTTGGTCTAATGATCAATAACAGACTGTAGTCAGTCATATGAGTTATGGTCATATGTTTTGAACACATACAGAAAGACACTGGAAGGACCATACAGATTTATAAGGGTAGGGAAGGCATTGTGGGAAGTGCTTTGTAAATGGAATGATGTCACATGCCCATTCTGCAAGAATGTCTGCTGCATTTCAGGAGAACTTGAATGCTTATGCTTAGAATGGACCCTGTTTAAGAGTAGTAGTGTGGGTGATTAGAAGGAGCTGTGCCTTTCATGCTAATAACGCTGTGATTCTCTAGTGGACACCAGTGATGACAGAGATCATTGAGTTCAAATGGGTCCTCCATATTTTACTAATAGATTCTGGAGAGTTAAAAGGCAGGAGCTGTAACAATGGAGAAAGTGAAGGTGATAGCCTGGGAAGAGTTTGGTGAGGCCCTAGTAGATGACTTTCAAGCATCATTAAACACGTTTTGGCCTTAGGAAAGGTAAGCCTAAGATTGCCCTGACTGTTTACAGTCAGAGTGGGGGAATGTTGACCTTGGTCAATGAAAATTTACAACCCATTGCCAATGGCTTCCATAGAGGAAGAAGTACACTTTGTCTGAGATGACTATGATCATTATTAACAGACACAAATACTAGGGTGGATGACATCCATCTGCTAGGTGCTTGATATTATTGGACTATATCTCTAGTTATATCTTCTAATTTATTTATTTTGTGCCAACTGTACTAATCCCGATTCTACTATATTGTCATCTCTCATTATCAATCTGTTCGATGTTTGTAAGCAGTTTTTCATGAACTGAAATTCTGCCAATCTAGGTGAAGGAATGTGGCAGGAGTGATTTTTGTTTTGTTGACCTTCACTCAAATCTGTAAATACTCCTTGACCCAAAGTCTACATGATGTGAAGGCTCCTCACTGATTCTGAGCAAGCTGAGAGTTAATATTTTGGCATTGTCCAGCATTAAGATACTTCTTCTGTCTCATTGAGTGATCTTGCATTTTATCTCATTATTCTGAACTGAAGAGTAATCTTGCTTTCTTTCTAATGTGCTTTATCATAACATATTTTAAGAAGAACTCTTAATCTACTGTATAATGAAACACCAAGATCTGTGTGTCCAGGCCCTCAGAGTAATCTGATTGGTCTGTTTGGCTTTAGCGTGATTGGTCAGTTTGACTTTGGTGACGCAAAGAAAAAGGATGTGTAAGTGTGGAACACATTAGGAGGAGTAAAGGTGCATGCTAACAACAACAACAACATTTATTTCTATAGCACATTTTCATACAAAAAGTAGCTCAAAGTGCTTTACATAATGAAGAAAAGAAAAATAAAAGACAAAATAAGAAATTAAAATAAGACAACATTAGTTAACATAGAAAAGGAGTAAGGTCCGATGGCCAGAGTGGACAGAAAAAACAAAAAAAAAACTCCAGAAAGCTGGAGAAAAAAATAAAATCTGTAGGGGTTCCAGGCCACGAGACCGCCCAGTCCCCTCTGGGCATTCTACCTAACATAAATGAAATAGTCCTCTTTGTAGTTAGGGTTCTCACGGAGTCACTTGATGCTGATGGTCATACAGACTTCTGGCTTTTAATCCATCCATCATTGTTGGAACTTCATGGTGCTTTGGCTAGATGGTGGTGGTGCAAGCCACCACCAAAAGGACTACGGAAAAGGAAACAGAAGAGAGAGTAGGGGTTAGTACAGATTTTGAATGAATAGTTATTATAATGAATTGGATATACAGAGTATCAGGATTTAAATTACAGTGAAGTTATGAGAAAGCCATGTTAAAGTAATGTGTTTTCAGCAGTTTTTTAAAGTGCTCCACTGTATTAGCCTGGTGAATTCCTACTGGCAGGCTATTCCAGATTTTAGGTGCATAACAGCAGAAGGCCGCCCGCCTCACCACTTCTTTTAAGTTTTGCTCTTGGAATTCTAAGGAGACACTCAGTTGAGGATCTGAGGTTGCGATTTGGAATATAAGGTGTCAGACATTCCGATATATAAGATGGGGCGAGATTATTTAAGGCTTTATAAGCCATAAGCAGAATTTTAAAGTCAATTCTGAATGATACAGGTAACCGGTGTAGTGACATCAAAACTAGAGAAATGTGCTCGGATTTTCTTTTCCTGGTAAGGATTCTAGCCGCTGCATTCTGCACTAGTTGCAAATGATTGATGTCTTTTTTGGGTAGTCCTGAGAGGAGTGCATTACAGTAATCTAGTCGACTGAAAACAAACACGTGAACTAATTTCTCCGCATTTTTCAATGATATAAGAGGTCTAACTTTTTCTATGTTTCTTAAGTGAAAAAATGCTGGCCTAGTGATCTGATTAATATGCGATTTAAAATTTAGATTACAGTCAACGTTTACCTCTAAGCTTTTTACCTTCGTTTTGACTTTTAATCCTAATGCATCCATCCATCCATCCATTTTCCAACCCGCTGAATCCAAACAGAGGGTCACGGGTGTCTGCTGGAGCCAATCCCAGCCAACACAGGGCACAAGGCAGGAACCAATCCCGGGCAGGGTGCCAACCCACCGCAGGACACATACAAACACACCCACATACCAAGCACACACTAGGGCCAATTTAGAATCGCCAATCCACCTAACCTGCATGTCTTTGGACTGTGGGAGGAAACCGGAGCGCCCGGAGGAAACCCACGCAGACACGGGGAGAACATGCAAACTCCACGCAGGGAGGACCTGGGAAGCGAACCCGGGTCTCCTAACTGCGAGGCATCAGCGCTACCACTGAGCCACCATGCCGCCCCCTAATGCATCCAGTTTATTTCTAATAGCCTCATTGTATCCATTATTGCCAATCACTAAGATTTCGGTTTTCTCTTTATTTAATTTGAGAAAGTTACTATTCATCCATTCTGAGATACAAGTTAGACATTGTGTTAGTGAATCAAGAGATTCGGGGTCATCAGGTGCAATTGATAAATACAGCTGTGTGTCATCAGCATAGCTGTGGTAGCTCACGTTATGTCCTGAGATAATCTGACCTAATGGAAGCATGTTGATTGAGAAGAGCCGGACCCAGGATAGAGCCTTGTGGAACACCGTATAGGATATCATGTGTCTTTGAATTATAATTACCACAACTAACAAAGAATTTTCTCCCTGCCAGGTAGGATTTAAACCAATTCAAGACACTGCCAGAGAGGCCCACCCATTGACTAAGGCGATTTCTAAGAATATTATGATCAATGGTGTCAAATGCGGCACTCAGATCTAAGAGGATGACAACAGATAAAATGACCTTTGTCTGCATTTACCCGCAAATCATTTACTACTTTAACGAGTGCAGTTTCTGTGCTGTGATTTGTTCTAAACTAAGAAAATCACCTTCAAAGATGGAAAGTATAAAACCAGGCATGAGGTGAAAAAATGATAACTGAGTCTGGGAAGTAGGCTTTACAGGATCATGCTTGGGAAGGGGAGCACCGGTGACAAAAGGTTCAGACACGAGCAAATATAGAGGAAAGTTGCTGAAAGTACATGTAGGGCAAGTGATAGCAAATATTTGTAAATTATTTTATTGCCTGTTTTTGACAGGTACCAATTTGGCTTGTTAAATATAAATTTCTTGGGATGTCCTGGTTAATGTAGTTTCTGATGTTGCAGGGGAGATGGGGTCAGAATGTCTGAACCTGGCATTTCATTACAAAATCCACTTTTAAAGATCGTCATACACATTTCATTGTATGTTGACCCTGTGTTAACCTATATATGACAAATAAACCTAAACCTAAACCTAAACCCAGTCTGTGTTTTTTACAGTGGAATGATGAGAGAACCTTGAACCACATAAACCAGATATATACACTAAATGGATACTTTCTTATTAAGAAATTGGCTGTAATGAGAACTAGAAGATACAGTATCTCTAAAGACCAATGCTGACAATTTATTTTCAAAATATATTAATACAGTTGTGTTTTAACATTAAAGAGTATTCTACCAGTGAGAGAAGGGTAGGCTAAACACCATATAATGCTTATTGTCATATTCTAATTCTGTCCTTGGAGTCAGGGGGAGAAGTTTGTTTCTTGGTGCAACGAATATTGTCTGTGCCTTAACATCAACAAAACCAAGGAACTGCTTATTGACTTTCACCGCACCAAAGAGGAAATGTGTTTCCTTCACAGGGTGTCTGGGTTCAGCCTTAGAGATAGGATGAGAAGCGTAGATATTCGGGAGTAGCTCAAAGTAGAACCGCTGCTCCACCACATCGAAAAGATCCACTTGAGGGTATTTGGGCATCTGGTAAGGATGCCTCCCTGGGGAGCTGTTTTGGGTATGTCCATCTATATTATATTATAATTCTTTGCATTTATATAGCACTTTTCTCACTACTCAAAGTGCTCAGCAATTGCAGGTTAAGGGCCTTGCTCAAAGGCCCAACAGAGCAGAGTCCCTATTGACATTAATGGGATTCAAACCAGCAACCTTCTGATTGCCAGTGCAGATCCCTAGCCTCAGAGCCACCACTCCGCTGGCCAGGGAACACCTCTATATCCCCCTGAAGGAGAAGAATCAGTAGGTGGCGGGGAAAAGGGATTTCTGTACATCTTTGCTTAGACTGCTGCCCCCGTCACCTTAGTTAGTTAGCTGCACTTCCATCGTCTTCGATGCTGCATCCCCTCCACTTCTCTCTATCCTGTGCCACTCCCTCCATGTTTCTTCCCCTTGCTCCTCTGTCCCTTGCTTCCTCTATCACCATATCTTTCAGTTTTTTTTCTTGGCTTCTTACTCCTTCCCACTGGAAACCATCTTTCCACTCTTCTTGCTGTCCTTGAGTCATCCAAGTGCCATACATGTCCTGTCCATCTTAGAATTCTCGATACACCTATTTCACTCAGCTCTATTTGATCAGTCTTTTCTCTCAAATTCTCATTACAAATTGTTTTTGTCCATCTTATTCCCATAATGTGTCTGAAGCATCTTCAGTCAAACACGGTTGTCTAAATGTGCAGTTAAATAATCCCGTGACCTGGATCTGGATAAATGGCAGAAAATGGATAGATGGATGGATGGATGGGCATTCTGGGGTACTGAGTGCTGCTTGATGTGGGGAAAAAATGAATGTAAATGATTTTAGCATGAGGGTGCAGCATAACAGAATGTGAAAAAGTGAAACAGTCTGAATACTTTCTGAAGGCACTGTTAATCTAAAGCTATATCTTTTCATGTATTAGCTTTTTGTGTAGCTGAATTCATAGACTCATCTTTATCTACCATTAGCTGTTCCCCTGTGGCTCCACCCGTGTAGTAGTGAAACAGGACAAACTTTAAAAATCAATAAACAAACAGGTATCACTAACTAAGCAGAGGCAAGGTAACTCCAAAATGTGGTGAGAGGTAGACGATGGCGCATGAGTGAGGAGGGCCCCGTCCGGCTCCCCACCCCTGACGTCACACTTCCCCCTCCCTTCGGCCCACAGCCTCTGTCTTGGATTAGCGAGAATAAATCGCTCCTGCAAGCGAACTATGATACTCGGCAAGATGAGAGAAGTCGCAAAATCAACCGGAATGTTCAGGCAAATTATAGAAAAAAATCTGATCTAAATCTGTTAAGTAGTTCTCTCATGAAAATCGGACAGACACACAGACAGACAATGGATTTTATTTATATATATATATATATATATATATATATATATATATATATATATATATATATATATATATATATATATATATTCACGGCATTCGTAGTCACAATCTGATTGTATGGGTGGTTACCTATCAGGTAACGCTTGTGGTTGGCCAGCAATCTGCTAACATCCGCCCACTGTGCCCTCAGTTTGTAACGTTAGGGGCATTGCCTCTGGCGCTGATGTCCGAGGTTCGATTCCCGAGAGGGAGTGCAGTGGAGTGTGTACGCCTGATGAGCCCAGAATGAGGGCGAAACACGTGTCGCGTACTCTTTGCATTTATTTGACAGTAAACTATTTCAACCATTCTATGATCTGCTCCTCACAAACTGAGGGCACCGTGGCGGATGTTAGCAGATTGCTGGCCAACCACAAGCGTTACCTGGTAGGTAACCACCCATACAATCAGATTGTGACACAGACTACGAATGCCGTGAATGTAATTACCCCGATCTACATGCTGTCAAATAAACGAACCACACGCCGTGGCGCAACGTTAGGGGCATCGCCTCTGGTGCCAAGGTTCGATTCCCGAGAGGGAGTGCATTGGAGTGTGTATGCCTGATGAGCCCAGAATGAGGGCGAAACACGTGTCGCGTACTCTTTGCATTTATTTGACAGTAAACTATTTCAACCATTCTATGATCTGCTCCTCACAAACTGAGGGCACCGTGGCAGATGTTAGCAGATTGCTGGCCAACCACAAGCGTTACCTGGTAGGTAACCACCCATACAATCAGATTGTGACACAGACTAAGAATGCCGTGAATGTAATTACCCCGATCTACATGCTGTCAAATAAACGAACCACACGCCGTGGCGCAACGTTAGGGGCATCGCCTCTGGCGCTGACGTCCGAGGTTCGATTCCCGAGAGGGAGTGCTGTGGAGTGTGTACGCCTGATGAGCCCAGAATGAGGGCGAAACACGTGTCGCGTACTCTTTGCATTTATTTGACAGTAAACTATTTCAACCATATATATATATATATATAGAGAGAGAGAGAGAGAGATTATTTTATATACTGTTATTTGGTGTGCTCACTTTCATTCTGTTTATTCTGCATACTTCATGTAGTCCCTCCATACATATCCATCTAGGCAAACAGGCCTCATGGTTGAGCCTAAAAAAGCAATTTACATTTGTCCCTTTATTAATTTTGATTCTGTGGCCAATAAGCAAAGCTGCTTTCTCCTTTTTTGTCTTTACTCTTTTAATACTGTAAGACTGTGGCTGCAGATTGCTAAATTTGGCCAAAAGAATCTAGAAGTTCCTCTCAAGCGCCTGAAACTGTGATTACACTAGATGACTTGACAGAAACTGGTAAGCCACATGGCCGTTGCATTTCTTAAATGAAACACCCCTGTGAGTGGTGTGGTCTCCATTTAAGCGCTTCAAAGAGTAACAGAAAATCAGATTTACACATGCAATCAACCGCTCCATTTCCTTCCAAGCTCCTAAATAAGATATGCTGCTGAATTTCTTTAAAGGAGGTCTGTGAAGGCTTACTCTGATAGAGGTTACTGTTTAAGTGGCTGCTTTCTGCCATTCTTATTCCATACAGATATTTTTTCAGATATATCATGAGATGACTTGTTTTGGAGGTTTTGCTGTAATAATGACCTTGTGGTAGGCTGTACTAGACTTGATTGGTGTGAAATGAACTTGCTCACAAGACCCTGAAATCTTGAAATCAGAATGCAAGATATTAAAGCTGCAGCTGTATAAGCTCTGTCTTGATGCATGTGGGTTAAGATGCTAATTAATCATGTGTGACATTTCAAGAACCAGCTTTATGGTTTCAAAAGGTGGGACTGTGAGGGTTACAGTGGTTAGCTTTTTTACACGAAAGAGCTGAACGAGTCTGCATAATCTGAAAAAGATCAAAGTCTACAGTGCTGGTGAGTTTTGACAGTCTAGCAGAAGAGTGATGAAGAGGAAAGAATGTGAGGTCTGACCATATAAGGCTCCTTGAGGGTAGACTCTGCCAGCCCGCCAAAACTGATACATTTAGATTTTACGCTGTGTATAACAATGAGGGCACTCAGGAGTTGCCTGTGAATCCAGAATAATGAAACAAATTCTGACCAGGAGACAGTGTGGAATGGAAAAAACAGGCAATGAGTGAACTAAAAAAAAAAAGCAATAGGAATGAAAAATCAAATAAGAGATTTCCTTAATATCTTTTTAGTTTCTTCTAGGCAACAATGACATCAGAAGGAAATAAAATGGAGACATGTTCTGATATTCTTTTGTCTCATGCTTTTCAGATTTTGTTTTTGTCGTGAGAAAACAATACCCTGGTTGTTGTGATGTGAGATTTTGCATATAAGTTGATACATATTTTGTATGTCTTTATTTGTAATTTAGGTAAAGCAATGTAATTTAGTGTTTACCCCCCTACCCACCCTTTATGAATGGGTCTCTTTGAATTTTACGACAGAGATGGTGGGGGGTTGTACCTTAAACCAGTTTGGCGAGTGTTTCTTTACTAAAGTCTTTCAACCCCCGCAAGGAAGCCGGGTCACTTTAACATATGGTTTGGGGGCAGGTGTTAAGATGTTCTATTTCCATCATTGGTCTGAGGTATGGCTGTTTGGAATTGGCTTGGATCTGAGGCCTTTAGATAGATAAATAGATAGATAGATAGATAGATAGATAGATAGATAGATAGATAGATAGATAGATAGATAGATAGATAGATAGATAGATAGATAGATAGATAGATAGATAGATAGATAGATAGATAGATAGATAGATAGATAGATACTTTATTAATCCCAGGAAGAAATTCACATACTCCAGCCGCAAAAAATATTAAATTAAAGAGTAATAAAAAATGCAGGTAAAAAAAAAAAAACAGACAATAACTTGAATAATGTTCAACGTTTACACCCTCTGGTGGAATTGAAGAGTCGCATAGTTTGGGGGAGGAATGATCTTCTCAGTCTGTTAGTGGAGCAGGACAGTGACAACAGTCTGTCGCTGAAACTGCTCCTCTGTCTGGAGATGACACTGTTTAATGGATGTAGTGGATTCTCCATAATTGATAGGAGCCTGCTGAGTGCCCGTTGCTCTGCTACGGATGTCAAACCGTCCAGCTCTATGCCAACAATAGAGCCTGCCTTCCTCACCAGTTTGTCCAGGCGTGAGGCATCCTTCTTCTTAATGCTGCCTCCCCAGCACACCACTGCATAGAAGAGGGCACTCGCCACAACCATCTGATAGAACATCTGCAGCATCTTACTGCAGATGTTGAAGGATGCCAGTCTTCTAAGGAAGTACAGGCGGCTCTGTCCTTTCTTGCACAGAGAATCAGTATTGGCAGTCCAGTCCAATTTATCATCCAGCTGCACTCCCAGGTATTTATAGGTCTGCACCCTCTGCACACAGTCACCTCTCATGATCACGGGGTCCATGAGGGGCCTGGGTCTCCTAAAATCCACCACCAGTTCCTTGGTTTTGCTGGTGTTCAGTTGTAGGTGGTTTAAGTCGCACCATTTAACAAAGTCCTTTATTAGGTCCCTATACTCCTCCTCCTGCCCACTCCTGATGCAGTCCACGATAGCAGTGTCATCAGCAAACTTTTGCACGTGGCAGGACTCCGAGTTATATTGGAAGTCCGATGTATATAGGCTGAACAGGACCGGAGAAAGTACAGTCCCCTGCGGCGCTCCTGTGTTGCTGACCACAATGTCAGATCTGCAATTCCCGAGACGCACATACTGAGGTCTGTTTGTAAGATAGTCCACGATCCATGCCACCAGGTATGAATCTACTCCCATCTCTGTCAGCTTGTCCCTAAGGAGCAGAGGTTGGATGGTGTTGAAGGCGCTAGAGAAGTCTAGAAACATAATTCTTACAGCGCCACTGCCTCTGTCCAAGTGGGAGAGGGATCGATGTAGCATGTAGATGATGGCATCTTCCGCTCCCACCTTCTCCTGGTATGCAAACTGCAGAGGGTCGAGGGCCCTGTGGCCTCAGGTGGTGAAGCAGCAGCCGCTCCATGGTCTTCATCACATGTGATGTTAGAGCGACAGGCCGGAAGTCATTCAGCTCACCAGGACGTGATACCTTTGGGACTGGGGTGATGCAAGATGTTTTCCAAAGCCTCGGGACTTTCCCCTGTTCCAGGCTCAGGTTGAAGATGCGCTGTAGAGGACCCCCCAGCTCTGATGCACAGACCTTCAGCAGTCGTGGCGATACTCCATCTGGACCTGCTGCTTTGCTGGCACGAAGTTTCCTCAGCTCTCTGCTCACTTGCGCTGCTGTAATTGTGGGTGGGGATGTCTCTCCTATGTTGGTATCAGCAGAAGGATGTGTAGAGAGTGCAGTACTCCGAGGTGAGAGTGGGTTAGGGTGGTCAAACCTGTTAAAGAAGATGTTCATTTGGTTTGCTCTCTTCACGTCTCTCTCTATAGTGGTACCACGCTTCGAGCTGCAGCCAGTGATGATCTTCATCCCATCCCACACTTCCTTCATGCTGTTGTTCTGCAACTTCTGCTTTAAGTACTATGACGCCCTATTGGCTCTAGGGGTTGGACAGAACATCTATAAATTTACTTGCTTAACCTCACACTATCTCTCTTACTAACCAACATATGATGAAGAAGCATCTCTCTTACCAAACTGATGAAGACCATCACACCATGAACTGAAGAAGATAACACAATGGAGAGCACAAGTCGGCAGCCATATTGAGGCAGGCAATGCAGCCTGTTCTGAAGAAAGCTGAATGATGCTTTAACTGGAGACATTTTTAAGTAACTAACAAGTCTGTGTGCCGCCTGAAACTACACATTACCATTTAATCAGGTTGTATGGTTGCCAATATTCAAATGTACTTTGCATATTGTTATTATTTATGATTATTATCAATAATACATTATTTTATATGTAACTTAACTCCTGCTTGTCTTTTTACTACACCTAATTGCCTGAAGTTATAGATGTAGAAGGGAAGGTGGGGACTATGCGACTCTTCAATTCCACCCGGGGGGGTAAACGTTAACATTATTCAAAGTTATTGTCTGTATTTACCTGCATTTTTATTACTCTTTAATTTAATATTGTTTTTTGTATCAGTATGCTGCTGCTGGAGTATGTGAATTTCCCCTTGGGATTAATAAAGTACTGTGGTGGGTTGGCACCCTGCCCGGGATTGGTTCCTGCCTTGTGCCCTGTGTTGGCTGGGATTGGCTCCAGCAGACCCCCGCGACCCTGTGTTCGGATTCAGCGGGTTGGAAACTGGATGGATTAATAAAGTATCTATCTATCTATCTATCTATCTATCTATCTATCTATCTATCTATCTATCTATCTATCTATCTATCTATCTATCTATCTATCTATCTATCTATCTATCTTTAAGGAGCTGACTCCCTGCAATCAAGGCTGGAGTCGGGTGAGGAGGAAGATGAGGTCGGTGCAGAGGAGGCGAGGAGAGGCCCAAGTGTGATTTGTGTGAGAAGAAGAAAGTGGTTATTGAGAGCCTGGACTTTGGGAGACTGTGGGGCTTGATGGCAGTGCACGTAAGACTTTGTATATAATAGATTGGTGTAATAAACGTGTGGTGATGGAAGAATCGGTGTCCGCCTGTGTGTGTCCGGGCCGTCATATTTCACAAGTGTTTAGACACATCTTTTCAGATGGGAGTCTGGTGCCACATGCCAGAGATGGCAGTTCTTCCAATTATGATGTTTACCAGTAAGAAGAGCCGAGTCCAAGAGGAAGTGACGTCAGCAGTGGAAAAGTCGTCAATCTTCTAGTCTACAGAGGGAGAAAAACAAAAGACGTTATCACAGAGCACCAGCCCTGAAAGTGGCGGAGAATAATTATCCCCAGAGCCCATAAACTATCCTCTATGCGCATGTGCTTGGCCATGGATACATTTGCCATTTTTCCTATCACTCCACACTCAATATCCCATAATGACAAAGTGAAAACATGTTTTCTGAAAGTTTTCCAAATTTATTTAAATTAAGAAACTGAAATCTCTCATTTCTATAAATATTGAGAGCTTTGGTTGTGGCACTCCAAATGGTGCTCTGGTGCATCCTTTTTGCTTAACTTAGAACATTAGAGCTACATGGATGAGAACAGGCCATTCAGCCCAGTCCTATCCACTTAATTCCTTCAAAATAACAGTTTTGAAGGTCATTAAAGTCCTACTGTCTACCACACTATTTGGTTGCTTATTCCACGTGTGTATGATTCTCTGTATGAAGAAAAAATAACCTGGTGCAAAATTTACTCTTAACACATTTCCAACTATGTCCCCGTGATCTTGATGAATTAATTTTAAAGTCACTGTCTCAATCCACTGGACTAATTCCCTTCATAATTTTAATCTCTTCAAACATGTCTCCTCTCAATCTCTGTTTGCATAAACTGAAAAGGCTCAGCTATTGTCTCGGAACCTCCCACCCCCGGGATGTCCGCCGACGCGACGGCGGTTTTGGGGAAAGGCCCCGCGGAAAAGTCCCAGCCCCCCGTCCCACGCTCCGTGGGTGGCCGGGACAGGGACGAGCCGCGTCAGTTCCGACCCCCTTGCCGGCCATCACGTCGGAGGCGCCATCCGACGATGCCTCGCCGGCCTACTGTGGTGGGTTGGCACCCTGCCCGAGATTGGTTCCTGCCTTGTGCCCTGTGTTGGCTGGGATTGGCTCCAGCAGACCCCCGTGACCCTGTGTTCGGATTCAGCGGGTTCGAAAATGGATGGATGGATGGGCTCAGCTATTTTATTCATTCTTCATAACTCATCTCCTATACTCCTGAAATCAGACTAGTTGCTCTTCTCTGGACTTTCTACTGCTACTGTAATCCATTTTGTTACCTGGAGACCAAAACTGCACACAGTACTCCAAATGAGGTGCATTATAAAGCTTGAGCATCACCTTCTTATACTTGTACTCCACACATAAATATAATACAATACAATTTATTTCTGTAGAGTCCAAAATCACACAAGGGGTACTGCAATGGACTTTAACTGGCCCTGCCTTTTAACAGCCCCCCAGCCTTAACTCTCTAAAAAGACAAGAAGAAACTCCCAAAAAAAGCCCTTTTTGGGAAAAAAATGGAAGAAACCTTGGGAAATGCAGTTCAAAGAGAGACCCCTTTCCAGGTAGGTTGGGCGTGCAGCGGGTGTCAAAAAAAGGGGTAATTACAATACAATACACAGAACAGTACGATATAATAGTGCAATAGAAATAGAAATAGAAATAGATAGATAGATAGATAGATAGATAGATAGATAGATAGATAGATAGATAGATAGATAGATAGATAGATAGATAGATAGATAGATAGATAGATACTTTATTAATCCCAAAGGGAAATTCACAACAGACAAAGTCATACACGGAGCTGTTGCAAAGGCTGCAACTCGCGGCGGCGCCCGAGTCATTAGAAGTACTGAGTCAATATTACAAGTACAGAGCAGAATTCAAGAGTAGATGATATCACATAATATGGATTGGATTTGTTTAGAGTTCTGGAGACCTCAGCCATCATGCTGCCTCCCCCTATTGGCCATTCCTCTGCTAAGTCAGTGCTGGGCTAGCCAATCCAATGAAAAGACCCCTCTACACGATGATTCCTGCAATCCTCCATCAGAGATCAGGCAACACAACTTGGCAGGTGGGCAGTGGCACCAAGTGCCACACTTGAGTACCAACAAGAGAAACAGAATAGGTGAGGGTTAGTAACAAATTAGAACTATCATGTTACTTATGTTTTAGTGCTAATGACTAACAACAGAGATGCAGTCTGTGCAGTTAATCAGCAGGTCTAGTCAGGGTGTGCTAAACTGAAGTCGTGAGTCTTCAGCCGGGATTTGAAAGCTGAGACTTCAGGGCATCTCTTATAGTAGCAGGCAGACCGTTCCACAATTTAGGGGCCCTCTAACTAAAAGCACAACCTCCCACTGTTATTTTAGTAATCCTTGGAATCATTTGCAGACTGGAATCCTGTGATCTTAATATGCGCTCTGGTTTGTAAGTCATGAAAAGTTCAGACAAGTAAGACGGACCTCAGCCATTTAAGGCTTTATATGTTAAAAGGGTGCTATATAACCTGACACTCTGTTAGCCTTCTCAGCGGCTTCTGAACACTGTCTGGAAGTTAATAGTGATGAGTCCACTATGACTCCTAAATCCTTCTCATAAGGTGCACTTTCTATTTTCAGCCCTTCCATTGTATATTCAAACTTCAGATTTTTACTTTTTACGTGTAAAACTTTACATTTACTTACATAGCATTTCATTGTCAACAAATCTCCCCAAGGCTGTCCAAGTCCCTCTGTGATGATTCTTCAGACTCTCGATTACCTGCCAGTCTACCTAGCTTGGTATCATCTGCAATGTTTCTTCATAACTCATCCCATGTATGTGGTAGCTTTATACCCTAGGTTGGGGTCACTTCTAGCCAAACCCCTTAGTTACTTTCTGGGTCAAGGGAAGCATTATATTTGCATCAGGGTCGCCAGGCTAGAGCTTTACTTAATGGCCTCTGGTATGCAACATGGCTGAAAAGTGAGAGCCAGCAATGAATGATAATATCTTGATGGGATTCAGGGCAGTGAGGGAGATGACTTTGGAGTTCCTCATGAAGTCATACCAATAAAGACAGAGTATCTGGCATTGGCATCACAAATGGAAAGACTCCTGCCTTTGTATGTCAAAGGCCAGCTTGATCTCAGTCTCTGAGCCTTAGAGCCAGATTTGCAGAACATAGGTTTGATAAATTCTGGTCTTTCCATTGATCTTAATGTTCTGCTGATGCCAGAGTTTTAGTAGCGATTTCATGACAGAAGCAGTAGGGCTATTACTGCATATGATGTCTGGAAAACACCTGCCGTCAGAACTCTGTCCACTTCTCAGGTATGTCAACCGTAAGACCTGCTCCACTTTCTGACCCTTGACAATAATGTCACCTGTGTTGTTCACGCCCCTTAAACTCTGCAGTTTCATTTTTGGCCAGGACACATACAGGATTCCACTGATTCAAATTGCTCCAGTCAGTTCTGTAGTCTTGCAGTATGCAAAGTGGTGCTCTGGCAATATGACACCATTGTTCTGAACAAGAAGAATCCAGTCCATGGTTCTGCAAAAGAGTGCAGGAGCCAGGATGCAGACCTGTCCAGTTCCAGTGGGGGGTCACAAAACTCTAGGAGTTTTAATCCTCCCTGGTTGTGATTCCATCATGGACATCCTTGATGAGGTTGAGGTAGGCCAATTGGAGCACCAATTTTTTGCAGAGCTTGCTGCAGAGATGAAGACTGCCTTCAAATCAACATAAGCAGCATACAATGGAAAATAAAACTAATTCTGTATCTGTGAAAGCAGCCTGAGAGTGAGAAGAGAATTTATTGTGGAGTGGTCCACAGGAAAGCTCGATTTCTGAGGATGATACCTCCCTGTCAGGAAAGGGACTGAGAGTCTGTAACTGGAACATTCTGTTCTGGGTTCTTTACCCTTGTACAGTGAAAGGATGATGTCTTCCTTCCATTCTGCTGGAAGAGAACAACCTGAACTTTCTATGAGCCTTAAGGGTCAGTTTTGCAGTACAGCACTTTGAGGCAACCAGTCCCTGTGCTTGGTACCTTCTACCTACACTATTGGTTTCATGGTCTTTTACCCTGTCTCCCCAAAACTATTTGTTCTTGTTACTGATGGCCCTGCTTGTTGGGGCACAGTCAAGGTTGCTAGATTTGACAGGCCCTTTACAGCCCAATCACAGTCAAAATCCCACCCAATCCTGCAAAATCGAATATTTGATAGTCTATTTCAAGTGAGCAAATTGTGGAAAAACTGCCTATTTCCTTTAACATTACTCCTCTGATAGGACATTTAGTACTTAACTAGCAGGAGTACCCAGCGTTGCCCAGGAATCTATAACTGGTGAATTTCCCAAATGAAATAAACAGAACATAGACATTGAACCAACATTTTTCTGATTGACATTTCATTGCAATAGGCAATATAAGTGGTCATTTTAGAGGCTTTGGATACATGTATATTTTTTGGGTTGTCCTGGGGTTCCGAAAATGAACAAATTGTGAGGATTGCCCACTGTAGAACATGTAACGTAGAGTTGTCTGTGTGAAAAGCATGAATTTTCCAAAAAGATGTCTTTACCTTGGAGTGATTGCCCTTCAGCCTTAGAAATTCACATAGTAAAATCCAAACGAATAGGAAATTCTAGCCTTTTGAAATCAAAGGGTAAATCATTCGGAATCAGCAGAATTCTTGGTATGAAAACATCTTGACGTCTTGCGCAATGTTTGAGACGGCCTTGAAATAGACTTTTTTGTGGCATCGGAAGGGACTTTCTAATGCCATGTCTTTTTTTTGGTGGCATGGGCATATTAGCAAAAAGCAGGACAATTATAATGTGTCACATGGTATGACGTACGAAATAAGCACCAGAGTGAGATGAATGTACGTTATTTACAATACGTCGGAAAGCAAACAAATAGCACTAGTCAGTCAGAAAGACCAAGACTGAAATCTTACTTTGAGTCGGAAAGTGAGCAAATAGCACCACAAATACGAAAAGCCAGTCACGCGCACTGGGTCGTTCACGTTTGACATCCACATGGCAGTTCCCCTTCACGCAATGAAAGCAGTCGGCTTTCTCATACTTAGACACTTCTGCAATGTCTTGGCAATTTAAAGAATCATTGGTAAAGAGGGATGCACAGAGACCAAACATGCCGTTAGATGGCGCCGCCGTTAACGTCTGTTGTAACGTGCGGCCATCTTGTTGATGATAAGTACGGGGACTTTTTGCGAACGTTGTGTCGGTCAAAAGGTGTCCTGCGCATGAGCAAGGACATTTTTCCCAACCAAACATACCCCATGACCTCCTCCTGGTCACAAAGCAGCCCCATGCCCAGTTTGGTGGCAATCGGACTCCCGGTGCAGATTTGTATGGCGGACAAACAAACATACATAGACTCTGCTTTATATATTAGATTTGCACGAGGAGACAGGTATGGCAGTTCATTTTTTGTGTCATTAACTGTTTATGAAATAAAGAGAAAATGACAAGAAATAAATAATAAGCAGCCGTAAGAATAAAACCCTAACCCTAACTGGGGGTTAGTCATAGGACTGGCACTCCAGCCACTGTAAAAAAAAAAAAAAACTCATACTGTTCCATTCCATTGGAACTAATGTGGTGCTGAGGAGTCACCCATTGGACAGAGAAGATGAGACAGAGAAGAGGAGTCAGGTGGAAAACTTTGTTTCTTGGTGCAAAGAGAACTGCCTGCATCTTAATATCAGCAAAACCATGGAACTGTTTATTGACTTTCATCACACCAAAGATTCTTTATGTCCAGTCACTACTCAAGGAGTGGATGAGGAGGTGGTGCACTGCCATAAGTACTTGGGGATCCACACCAATGACTTGCATGACTGGTCTCGTAACACAGAGGAACTACTGAAACAAGTGCAGAGCAGGCTCTTCTTTTCTTAAGAGACTACACTCCTGTAATGTGTGAACTGACATCCTGCACATCTTCTACAACTCTGTGATGGCCAGTGTGGTGTGCTGGGCTGGTAACATCACTTCAAGAGAGGCCCACCGAATCAACAAGCTCAATTATGAGATACCCTTTGCATCCAATGAAGGTAGGGTTGAGGAAACAATGAAGGCAAAACTGAGTGCCATTATGAACAACACTGCACATCCTCTCTGTGACACAACAACACTGAGGACTTTCAGTCAATGAATCATTCAGTAGAACTATGTCGGGAAACATGACAGGGGCTCCTTAATACCAGCGGCTGTACACCTTTATAATGTGTCACTGGAAATGCTCATTTATTTTAGCCAAATCAGAAGCTTTATTTCTTTTTCGTTATTCTGTATATTTGAGACTTGTTTTTTGTTTGTTGTAATATAGTAATATTTATTTAGTATTTATTGAACTTATGTAAAAAGCCAAACTAATAAAGTTCTATCTATCTATCTATCTATCTATCTATCTATCTATCTATCTATCTATCTATCTATCTATCTATCTATCTATCTATCTATCTATCTATCTATCTAATTTGGGATCCTGAGGTGATTAGTCGTGAGGTGGGTGCGACAACATGCTGCATCAGTGTGGGCTCCCAACCTTTCCTCTCTCCTCCTAACCATAAGATAGAAAAGAATTCAAACCTCCCTCTCCCGTCCTCTCCTACCCACCCTGAGCCAAGGAGTAAATATTCTGTGAAGATCTAGTAAAGACCAGAGAATTTGGTGAAGACCAGAGAAGAAAAGAAAGGACTTAAAGAATCATGACACAAAAGTGAAGATTATAAAAAAACAAGCAGTACCTGACAGAAAACCAGTCATGGTGCCACAGCAAGCCAGGAATTACACATTTGAGCAGCAGTGGTCCACATTTTGATAGTATTGCTGGAGACACCATTAATTCATGGTGTGGACAGTCCAAGATCTACTAAATTATAGAAAGAGCTAGTTGTCCGCACAGTACTGTGCTCAGGTGCCGTCTAATAGGAGGCAAAATTTAATTTGGCTGCCGGATGTGAGGGACCAATGGGTGTCCCAACTGGGAATGGTCTTACTTGCTTTCTTTCCTCTCCAGGAAGCCATGGGAAATGAAGGAGAGCTGGGGAGCCAGGATATGGATGCAGGAAGATGCTGCAGAAGCAGCTACACCAGGGTTAGTATCCCAGCATCCTTGGAAGGACACACTGATTAGGCTTGTGTACTGGGAACATCTTGAAAATTGGTGAATGCCTGATATGGGCAGAGTGTCCCCCCATGCACTGGGTGGCAGAACCCATTCTGGAGAGCCCCAGCATGGAAACCCCCAGGGCAGTATGGGAGTTGTGGTCCCAGGAGTCTGTTCTGCCAGGTTCTGTGGGGGCTGCCAGGGGAGCTGTTGGATAGTAATGATACAAGGACTGTTGGGGTCCTTCCAGACCTAGAAGTGCTTCCCGGGGGTAATAGATTAAACAACGGATCTGGAGTTAAAAGTGAGCCCTTCACCCAACTCAGGGGTGAGTGTTGGAGTCGGACTTGGTGGAGGTAGTGGAAGAGAGGAAAGCAAAAGAAAAGGTTGTGCAGAAGGTGTTGCTGAAATTAAAAATACTTTAATTGAAATTGGACAAGTTGTGGTGCAATTTGTGCCTGGGGTTTGGGGGTGCTGATACGCCCCCTAGTGGCCACATGGGGTGCCAAGTCAGAATAATTTATGTTCAGGAGTTTTAAGCGAAATCATAGACAGGTCTAGAAAAAATAAGATTTGAGGCAACAGAGGAGTATTAAGAGAAAAATCAGAAGATAATAGGCACTGCTAGTTTTGTACTGGGCAGCATGGTGGCACAGTGGGTAGCACTGCTGCCTTGCAGTTAGGAGCCCCGGGTTCACTTCCCAGGTCCTCCCTGTGTGGAGTTTGTATATTCTCCCCATGTCTGCGTGGGTTTCCTTCGGGTGCTCCGGTTTCCTCCCACAGTCCAAAGACATGCAGGTCAGGTGCATTGGCGATCCTAAATTGTCCCTAGTGTGTGCTTGGTGTGTGTGTGTGCCCTGCGGTGGGCTGGCGGCTTGCCCGGGGTTTGTTCCTGCCTTGTGATCTGTGCTGGCTGGGATTGGCTCCAGCAGACCCCCGTGACCCTGTGTTAGGATATAGCGGGTTGGACAATGGATGGATGGATCGACTGACACTTGTTAATAAGTTACACTAAAAGAGTTGATCATGTTGGGGGGCTTGTCCCCTTTGGAGTAATCACCATAATTGAAAAGAACTGCTTACCTACTCCAGAGCCTAGCTGTCATTTGTCAACTTTCACTTCCTCATCTTTCCTGTTTTCTGTGACAGACTGAGCAGATGGAGGCCCCCTCTATGCAGCCACTTAGTTTGTTTATGCCATTGGGCCGGCTATGATGGTAGGTGACATACTTGAGTCCGAAAGGAAAAGAGAAGAGGGCAGTGCTAGAACGTGTGGGGAAAAGTGGCAGATAAACTAAGGGGACATAAATGACCAACCTTAATCTGACTGTACTGTCAAATTTTAGACCAAATACCTCAGCCACCTTTTATGTCAGAGATCCTGGAAAAGATTGTACTCGATCAATTTCAAAACATCACATACATGAAAATTTTCAATCCAGTTTTAAACAACATCACAGTACTGAAACGGCTCTTTAAAAAGTTCTTAATGATATTTTATTAACTGTTGATACTGGGACACCTGTTGTACTTGTCCTGTTAGAGTTGACTGCAGCTAGACAACAGAATGGGGCGGCACGGTGGCGCAGTGGTAGCGCTGCTGCCTCGCAGTTAGGAGACCCGGGTTCGCTTCCCGGGTCCTCCCTGCATGGAGTTTGCATGTTGTCTGCGTGGGTTTCCTCCCACAGTCCAAAGACATGCAGGTTAGGTGGATTGGCGATTCTAAATTGGCCGTAGTGTGTGCTTGGTGTGTGGGTGTGTTTGTGTGTGTCCTGTGGTGGGTTGGCACCCTGCCCAGGATTGATTCCTGCCTTGTGCCCTGTGTTGGCTGGGATTGGCTCCAGCAGACCCCCGTGACCCTGTGTTCGAATTCAGCGGGTTGGAGGATGGATGGATGGACAGACAACAGAATGTTATTGGCATTCGAGGTGCTGCTCTAAATTAGCTTCGTTCATATTTTTCAGTAATTTGGATGAATCGTCATCCTCACATGCTCAAGTAAAATATGGGATTCCACAAGGTTCTATACTTGGGCCAATTCTGTTTTCATTATCCATGCTTCCTCTTTGCTCTATTTTCCGTAAGCATTATGTATCTTTCCATTGTTTTGTGGAAGACATCCAAATTTATCTACTACTTAGAAACAACTCCCTGGGGTCTCTTTCAGCTTGCTTGGATGCTGTAAAGAGCTGGAGGTCGTCAACTCCAAGATGGCCAAACTGCTCGTCATATACAGGGACGGGCCCAGGAGGGCAGATGATGGAAGTGACGTCAGAGGTGGAATGGCTGTCACTCTTCTGTTCTGCAGAGGAAGAAAGAGAGAAGGCATTAGCAAACAGTGCCAACCCCTGGTTTGGTGGGTAACTACCATCACCAGAGCTCTTAAGCTGCCTGTCAAGCGCACGCTTGAGACACGATTGAATAACAAAGAAGGAAGGCAAGGAATGTTCTACCTTGGCCAGGAGGTTGGTTGAAGTTGCCAATGTTTAAGTGGGATGGACCAATGATCTTTATCTTGGCCAAGAAGCCAATGTAATGGAGGAAGTGGAGGATAGAGTTCAGCTAGATGGCAGCATCCCGGGGCCTCGCTACTCATTTGGACAGCAGCACAGTATACCAGGAACTATAGTCCCATGGGGCAGCCCTGTTGGTGTACCGTGGGTGCCGCCAAGGGGTGCTGTGGGGGTTCGTAACCCCCTTACTTTATGAGACTTCTTATTAACCTGGGAGTGCTTCCTGCGGACAATGCTCTGGCACTGGAAGTATTCTTAGGTGTTCGATAAAAAAGCCGCACTGCCTTGCCCAGGTGAGTTAGAGTTAGGAGAGCAGGATGGACAACACTCACCTGGGAGAAATGGAGGAAAAGAGAAGGAGAGAGAAGTGTGTTTTGCATTGTGCTTGTGTCAAGATAATTGATTGTAAGAAAACCTTTTCTTTGAACCTGGGACTTGTGTCTGGGGTTTGGGGTGTGGCAGCACCCCCTACAGGTCACAACAGTGTAAGTAACATATCTTAATACATAATTCGCCAGTCTCCTCAGTCACTCACTCACTCACTCAAGTCCATCTGAAACTGAATGCGCAGTCGCCTTCTGCGCACGTCGCCTTCTGCGCATGTCCGAAGCCGAATGCGCAGTCGCCTTCTGCGCAGCTGCCCGAAAAACCTTACGAGACCGACATCGCGGCAGGCGGCGGATTTACGGCCGCGAAAATTCAAAGAGAAAGGCGACTTCAACCGACATCCAACCCCAACATCGCGGGAGGCGGCGGATTTACGGCCGCAAAATTTCAAAGAAAAAGGCGACTTCGATTAAAGCTCTAGAGGCCTGAAAGGCAATTTCGACTACAGCTCGAGACCTAACTACACATTCATTCAATACACCTATATCAGGTTTGCGGTGCTTATACTTATAACTATTCCACTCGTGCCCGTTTCATCTTACGTTGTCGAAACGGGCTCTTTGTCTAGTAAAGAAATATAATATTTGGGTGGCAGCTTTACTTGGTTCTGCCCATATCCTCTGCCATGCTTTCCTGCTTGCACAATGTGTGCGCGTCGTGCCACCCATACAGGAATAAAGGAGTGGTGTGAACTCTACAATAAAACACCAGAGTCTTAAATGAAAGACAAAAAAATCAAGAAGTTTTAAGATTGCAAACATAAGAAGGTGCAACTGAAAAAATGTAGGAATCTAGGAGGACTGCATTCCTCAAAAAGAGTGAAGGTGGACAGGTATGACGTTTGTAGCTTTAGATCAGTGATTAACCTTTTTTGAGTCACGGACCCCTTTCAGAATCTGATGAAAGCTATGGACCCCCTTCCCCAGAAATATTCACATAAACACAACTTTGCATGCAATGAATATCATGTACTTTATTTATTGAGATTTGATTGTCTCATGGGCGGCACGGTGGGGCAGTGGGTAGCGCTGCTGCATCGCAGTTAGGAGACCCAGGTTCGCTTCCCTGCGTGGAGTTTGCATGTTCTCCCCATGTCTGCGTGGGTTTCCTCCCACTTTCCATTTACATGCAGGTTAGGTGCACCGGCAATCTTAAATTGTCTGTAGTGTGTGCTTGGTGTGTGTGTGTGTCCTGCGGTGGGCTGGCACCCTGCCCGGGATTTGTTCCTGTCTTGCGCCCTGTGCTGGATGGAATTGGCTCCAGCAGACCCCCGTGACCCTGTAGTTAGGGTATAGCGGGTTGGAAAATGACTGACTGACTGATTGTCTCATACATATATGACATACACAAAGTAGTATTAAAATTTAAAGTAAACAATCTAAAAAAAAAGTCCCTTTTTTATGCAAAAAGTAATGGCCACGCATTATAATTATGAAATACAATCCTCTTGTGCAAATTAAAACAGATCTACTACTACTATGTTTTCTACTACTATTATTACTACTACTACTACTACATGTACTCTAAATCAACAGTACCAGGCTGTATAGTGAATATAAATGTTCATTTTTTTCTGACCCTCATGGACCCCCTGAAACACATCAGTCCATGGACCTCAGGTTAAGAACCCCTACTTTAGATGTTAAGGTGCTGAATCTGGAGGGTGTAGAAGTCCAATATCGTAAGACCCCCCAATTCAGGTAAGTCAGAGGTCCACAAAAATGAATTCAATCTTGAAGTGTGAAAAGCTGGGTAACTGTGAGAACTGCAGAGTCCTACTCCATCTCTATCGATCTGTCAGGCCAGAGAGGATCAGGGGCATAGGTGGTTAAAAAGAGAACATCTGAGACTTAACATTCTTGGCTTGTTTCTGTGATCGTTTCTGTCTGGAATTCACGGAATGCACACAGGAGGAGGCTAATTTGATTAAGCAGCTGAAATGAAGAGACAAAAAAAGACAAGTCAGGTGGTCAGGTTCATCTAGATGTACGGGCCTTGACTGTTTAGAATCTCTAGTGAGGACATACAGTACTTGGAATTGCTTTACCATAGAAGGATCTGGACATGGCACTAGAGAAAATTAAGTAATCACCCTACCTTAACTTATTTGGCAACTTGGTGTGTATGAGCGCTCTGTGCTAGACTAGCATCCCATCCAGGTGAAGGTCTTGCCTTGTGTTCAGTACTTCAAATATGGGCTCTAGCTCAAGCTGCTTTGATAATGGATGGATGGAGAGGGTGGTCCAGGACTATATGAGTCTTCTTGTGGTAGACCACGTTGACCCACTTCAGTCTGACTGGAGTGGAGGACGCAATTACTGTATCTGTCTGCTTTTGCTGGACAAAGTGAGCACACTGTGAGGATTCTGTTTTTCCTGTCTTTAATACAAGTGAGCCACCCCTGTTAAGAGGTAAACTAAGAGATTTGCAGGTAGATGAGCTTATCGTGTCCTGGATAATGGACTAGCAGTCAATCAGACAACAGTTTATGAGACTCAAAGACTGTGTGAGCATCACTGGAGCACCCAGTTCTGTTCACCCTGTACACCTCAGATATAATAAATATAATACCAGGTCATGTCATTTGTGGAAATTTTCTGATGACTCTGCACTAAATGAGATGCATTGATAAGGGGGATGAGACAGAGAAGAGGAGTCAGGTGGAGAACTTTATTTCTTGGTGCAGAGAGAACTGCCTGCATCTTAATATCAGCAAAATCATGGAACTGTTTATTGACTCTCATCATACCAAAGATTATTTATGTCCAGTCACTACTCAAGGAGTGGATGAGGAGGTGGTGCACTGCCATAAGTACTTGGGGATCCACACCAATGACTTGCATGACTGGTCTCGTAACACAGAGGAACTACTGAAACAAGTGCAGAGCAGGCTCTTCTTTTCTTAAGAGACTACACTCCTGTAATTTGTGAATTGACATCCTGCACATCTTCTACAACTCTGTGATGGCCAGTGTGGTGTGCTGGGCTGGTGACATCACTTCAAGAGAGGCCCACCGAATCAACAAGCTCAATTATGAGATATCCTTTGCATCCAATGAAGGTAGGAGTGGAGGAAACAATGAAGGCAAAACTGAGTGCCATTATGAACAACACTGCACATCCTCTCTGTGACACAACAACACTGAGGACTTTCAGTCAATGAATCATTCAGTAGAACTGTGTCTGGAAACATGACAGGGGCTCCTTAATACCAGTGGCTGTACACCTTAATAATGCGTCACTGGAAATGCTCATTTATTTTAGCCAAATCAGAAGCTTTATTTCTTTTTAGTTATTCTGTATATTTGAGACTTGTTTGTTGTAATATAGTAATATTTATTTAGTATTTATTGAACTTATGTAGGGCGGCACGGTGGCTCGCAGTTGGGTAATCTGGGGACTTGGGTTCACTTCCCGGGTCCTCCCTGCGTGGAGTTTGCATGTTCTCTCCGTGTCTGCGTGGGTTTCCTCTGGGCACTCCGGTTTCCTCCCACAGTCCAAAGACATGCAGGTTAGGTGGATTGGTGATTCTAAATTGGCCTTAGTGTGTGCTTGGTGTGTGGGTGTGTTTGTGTGTGTCCTGCGGTGGCTTGTTTCCTGCCTTGTGCCCTGTGTTGGCTGGGATTGGCTCCAGCAGACCCCCGTGACCCTGTGTTCGGATTCAGCGGGTTGGAAAATGGATGGATGGATGAACTTATGTAAAAAGCCAAACTAATAAAGTTCTATCTATCTATCTCGTTATTCTGATTTGGTCTGGTGTGAGACAGTGTGGGAGTGTGTCCTATGATGGACTAGTGTCACATCCAGGATTTGTTCATGCTTTGAGATCGAGACCATTGATATTTACTCCAACTCCTGCAATGCAGAATGACATTCAGCTGTTAAGAAAACACATGGATTAATTATGTAATTAGCAATTCTAAATTGGTTTGGTAAAAGTAAGTGTGGGTTTGTGCCTTGTGAATGCCTGTCATCCCATATAGAACTGGTTCCTGTCTTTAGGACAGTACTGTTGGGATAGGCTCCATTTCCTGCAATCCCATATTTGATTAAAATAATTTGATAATGGATTACTGGTTTATTCAATTAGCTGTATGAGTCATTGTGGGTATGTGCTTGCAATGAACTGCCATCTTGCCCAGGACTGATTCCTGTCTTGAGGCCTATACTGCCTGGATACACTCCATCTCCTGCATTGCCCAATTGGATTAATCTGGTAAGGTAATTGATATATGGTGTCATACATGGCTGGGGGTCAGACCCAGCCGGGACGCCTAGAAGGACTAGGTCGCGGCATATTTGTCCTCCGGGCCACGAGGGGGCAACCGCCCTGGAGTAGAAGAGGCCCACGGAAGGGGAGCACGGAGGCTCAAGACCGTTGGGGCCTCTGGTCACCGCCAGGGTGCGCCCCGAGCCTCATGGAGCCCAGGACTTATTTACTTTCGCCACAATCATGGAGGACAATCCTTCCAGGGTCACCCGGAGTGCTTCCGGGTGCTCTCCTGATGCTTCCACACCAGGATGTGACGTCAGGTAGAGCACCTGGAGCTCATCTGGGTGAGGATAAAGGGGGCCGCTTCCCTCCTGTCAGGGAGCTGGAGTCGGGAGCAGGAGCAGGACGAAGCTCCTGGAGAGAGGAGACAGGTGGCCCAGGGACGAGGAGAGAGAAGGCCCAGGAGAAAGGTGACTGGGGCTGAAGACACTGTGTTGTTGTGCGGGACTGAGTTTGTGTTGTGTGGAGAAGAAAATAAAGCATGGATTTGATAAAGATGCGGTGTCGGTCTGATGGTGTCCGGGCAAATATCACAATGGATTATTTAATTACAAATTCTTAATTGGGCAGATTGATTTTCTAATCTATATTGCCACAGTGAAATGTAGATCAGCACTGGTGTCCTTTTCAGGATTGACCCCTGCCTGTCTTTTGGGATGGTCTGCCACACTAAATTGGGTTAATTTGGTTTGATGGATGTTGACATAGATTATTTTATGGATATATAGATTATTTATTTCGCAATTCTTTGCTGGTTAGATTGATTTGTGAATCTAAATTGCCACAGTGTGAGTATAAATCCATGTGGGCATTCCATTTAGGATTAATTCTTGCCTGTCTTTTAGGATGGGTTCTAGTTCCTACTAAACTAAATTGGATGAATCTGGTTTGATGGATGTTGGGATAGATTATTTAATTAGCAACTCAAAATTGTCATGGTTTGAGTCAGTGTGGGTTTGTGTCCTGATGTCTGTGATCGATGCCCTATCTACAAACCATATGGGGCGGGTTCCTCCTTTAAACCTGATGATCTGCCCACAGTCTCCTGGACAATGGATTACACCACCAATGGATGGTATGTAGTGAGACTGAATGGCTGTGTGTCAGAGATGTTAGATAGATAGATAGATAGATAGATAGATAGATAGATAGATAGATAGATAGATAGATAGATAGATAGATAGATAGATAGATAGATAGATACTTTATTAATCCCAAGGGGAAATTCGCATACTCTAGCAGCAGCATACTGATAAAGAGCAATATTAAATTAAAGAGTGATAACAATGCCGATAACAATGTGGGTTTCCAGACAGACAGTAACTTTGCATAATTTTAACGTTTATCACCCCCCACCCCCCCTGGTGGAATTGAGTCGCATAGTGCGGGGGAGGAACGATCTCCTCAGTCTGTCAGTGGAGCAGGATGGTGACAGCAGTCTGTCGCTGAAGCTGCTCCTCTCTCTGTAGATGATCCTGTTCAGTGGATGCAGTGGATTCTCCATGATTGACAGGAGTCTGCTCAGCGTCCGTCGCTCTGCCACAGATGTCAAACTGTCCAGCTCTGTGCCTACAATAGAGCCTGCCTTCCTCACCAGTTTGTCCAGGCGTGAGGCGTCTCTCTTCTTCATGCTGCTTCCCCAGCACACCACTGCATAGAAGAGGGCACTCGCCACAACTGCCTGATAGAACATCTGCAGCATCTTATTGCAGATGTTGAAGGACGCCGGCCTTCTAAGGAAGTATAGTCGGCTCTGTCCTTTCTTACACAGAGCATCAGTATTGGCAGTCCAGTCCAATTTATCATCCAGCTGCACTCCCAGATATTTATAGGTCTGCACCATCTGCACACAGTCACCTCTGATGATCACGGGGTCCATGAGGGGCCTGGTCCTCCTAAAATCCACCACCAGCTCCTTGGTTTTGCTGGTGTTCAGTTGTAGTTGGTTTGAGTCGCACCATTTAACAAAGTCTTTGATTAAGTTCCTATACTCCTCTTCCTGCCCATTCCTTTTGCAGCCCACGATAGCAGTGTCGTCAGCGAACTTTTGCAGACTCCGAGTTGTATTGGAAGTCTGATGTATATAGGCTGAACAGGACCGGAGAAAGTACAGTCCCCTGCGGCTCTCCTGTGTTGCTGACCACAATGTCAAACCTGCAGTTCCCAAGAAGCACATACTGAGGTCTGTCTGTTAGATAGTCCACGATCCATGCCACCAGGTATGAATCTACTCCTATCTCTGTCAGCTTGTCTCTAAGGAGCATAGGTTGGATGGTGCTGAAGGTGCTAGAGAAGTCTAGAAACATAATTCTTACAGCACCACTGCCTCTGTCCAAGTGGGAGAGGGATCAGTGTAGCATGTAGATGATGACATCCTCCGCTCCCACCTTCATCACATGTGACGTCAGAGCGACAGGCCGGAAGCCATTCAGCTCACTAGGACGTGATACCTTTGGGACTGGGGTGATGCAAGATGTTTTCCAAAGCCTCGCGACTCTCCCCTGTTCCCGGCTCAGGTTGAAGATGCGCTGTAGAGGACTCCCCAGCTCCAACACACAGGCCTTCAGCAGTTGTGGCGATATTCTATCTGGACCCGCTGCTTTGCTGGCACAAAGTCTCCTCAGCTTTCTGCTTACCTGTGCTGCTGTAATTGTGGGTTGGGGGAAACTCTCTCCTATGCTGGTATCAGCAGAAGGATGGTTGGAGGGTGTAGTACTCTGAGGTGAGAGTGGGTTAGGGTGGTCAAACTTGTTAAAAAAGTTGTTCATCTGGTTTGCTCTCTCCACATCTCTCTCGATGGTGGCACCCCGCTTCGAGCTGCAGCCAGTGATGATCTTCATCCCATCCCACACTTCCTTCATGCTGTTGTTCTGCAATGTCTGCTCCAGCTTTCTCCTGTACTGCTCCTTCGCTGCCCTGAGCTGGACTCAGAGTTCCTTCTGCACATGCTTGAGCTCATGCTGATCACTGCCTTTAAAAGCCCTTTTCTTCTGGTTCAAAAGGCCCTTGATGTCACTTGTACTCCATGGTTTGTTGTTAGCATAGCAGAGTACTGTTCTTACTGGAACTACAATGTCCATAAAGAAGTTGATGTAATCAGTAGTGCAGTCAACAACCTCCTCAATGTTCTCACTATGTGATCCCTGCAGGATATCCCAGTCTGTAGTTCCAAAGCAGTCCCTCAGAGCCTGCTCTGCCTCAGGACACCACTTCCTGAATGAGCATGTGGTTGTAGGTAGCTCCCTCACTCTTGGTTTGTAGTGAGGCGGAAGCAGAACCAGGTTATGATCTGGTGGGGGGTTTTGGTGTGCAGCAAACTGATGTAAATGTTCTACCAGTAAAATTGTACCCAGTGTGTTGTTTGAGTTCAGGTGATGCAAAAATGCTTGAACAAACTTATTGGAAAAGCTAACTTCATCACAAGGCTTAGTCTGGACACTTTAGAAGCTGTTGTGAAAAAGAGGATGGTAACAAGGACAAATCCACTGAACATATTACACTGATTCTCTCCCAACTTCACTGGCTGAGTGTTTGCTACTGAATACAATACAAAATACTGCTCTTAACATTTAAAGCTCTCCCAGTCCCGCTCCTCCCTACCTCACTGATCTCCTACAGACGTACACTGCTCTCGCTCCCTCAGATCCTCATCTGCAGCTCGACTTTCTGTACCGCACATCAAACTCTGCTCTATGGCAGCTCGAGCGTCCTCTCATACTGCTCCTAAACTCCGGAATTCTCTTCCCTCTCATATCCGTCAACTCGACTCAATAACACATTTTAAAACTGCCCTCAAAACTTCTCTCTTCAGACTGGCATGCCAATTATGAGTTACTACTACCTCTGTGCCTTATTGTTATTTGATTGTATTGTTCTCTTTGTTTTCATATCTTATTACTGTTGTTTAATTTCATTGTAAGGTGACCATGAGTGTTAAGAAAGGTGCCTATTAAATAAAATGTATTATTATTATTAACGAATTTGGATGCCATCATGAACAGTTCTGCCCATCCCATTCAGAGGGCACTTCCTTGGAGTGCTTTTATCTGCAGACTCACACTGCCACGGTGTAAAAAGAGTGTCTATGATGATCTTGCCTACCTGCTGCCTGTAAGGCACTTCAGCACTTCCTCCCGACATCCCGTCCTTCACACCAGCCAGAAGCTCTAGGAAGTTAGTCCAGACTCAGTCTACTACACTTATTTTAGCATAATATTTATTGTATAATATGTTTTTACTCTGTTATGTTATATTGCTTTTTGAATCTCTGTGTATTTTGTTTTCGCTGTGGTATGCACTTGAATTTCCCCTTAGGGATTCATAAAGTGTATCTGTTCTAATCTAATGTAATCTAATAGCCTGATATACAGGTAACATTTTCACCAAAGTATAAATTACAATTATTTCTGCATTTATTCAACTGGAGCCCCAGCAGGTGAAATGAAACACTTTGAATCACAGACTGTGCCATGTGTGAATGTGAAAGTCCACCCATCCGTTATAGAACCTGCTTAATGCAGTTTAGGGTCAAAGAGAGTTCTGGAGTGACTGTCATACTTACTGTATAATTGCACACTAGCTGTGCTACTCATATAAGATAGTCAAAATCTAAGTAATAAACGTAGACCTTAGTGTTAACATTTGGAGTGCTATGTCTCAGTTATATGTGATTTGGTATGGGATCTGTAAAAGCAGTTTTAATGTTTGTAACGCACCATCTGTTGGAATGACAAATGCAATTCACCACATTCTCCATTATACGCCATGTGGTATGGGATTTATAAAAGCATTCTTAATGTTTGTGATGTGCCATCTGTTGGAATGACAAACGCAATTCACCACATCCTCCATTATATGCCATGCGGTATGAGATTTATAAAAGCATTCTTAATGTTTGTTATGCATCATCTGTTGGAATGACAAATGCAATTCACCACATTCTCCATTATATGCCATGTGGTATGGGATTCATAAAAGCATTCTTAATGTTTGTGATGTGCCATCTGTTGGAATGACAAACGCAATTCACCACATTCTCCATTATATGCCATGCGGTATGGGATTTATAAAAGCATTCTTAATGTTTGTTATGCACCATCTGTTGGAATGACAAATGCAATTCACCACATTCTCCATTATATGCCATGTGGTAGGGGATTCATAAAAGCATTCTTAATGTTTGTGATGTGCCATCTGTTGGAATGACAAATGCAATTCACCACATTCTCCATTATATGCCATGCGGTATGGGATTTATAAAAGCATTCTTAATGTTTGTTATGCACCATCTGTTGGAATGACAAATGCAATTCACCACATTCTCCATTATATGCCATGTGGTATGGGATTCATAAAAGCAGTATTAATGTTTGTGATGTGCCATCTGTTGGAATGACAAATGCAGTGCATATGTGTCAGTTTTATTACATTTTGTAAGGGACATGTACAAGTAGTTTTAATGTTTGTGATACGCCATCTGTTGCAATGACAAATGCAATTCACCACATTTTTCATTGCAGAGGGTATACAGACCTATACATTCTGGGAGTGCAGCTGGATGTTAAATTGGACTGGACTGCCAATACTGATTCTCTGTGCATCCTCCTGGCATTGCAAGCAATCTTTGCTCCCATTTGGGAGACTGGCATCATCACAACTGACTGGAAAATGGGACTTGTTGTCCCTATCTGGAAAGGGAAGGGTGATCGCCTGGATTGCAGCAAGCTACAGGGAGATAACACTGCTCTCGGTCCCGGGTAAGGTCCTTGCTAGGGTCTTCCTCAATAGCTCACCTACCAGCGACCAGAACAGTCTGGTTTTATGCCTAAGAAGTCTACCATCGACCGCATCCTGGCGCTGAGGGTTCTCATGGAACGCAAGCACGAATATCGGCAGAGTTTCTTTGCAGCCTTTGTCGATTTTTTGCAAAGCGCTCTACTCAGTTGATCGAGCTGCCCTGTGGGACATCCTGAGGATTCACGGGATCCCCTCGAGGTTGCTGGATATCATGGCTGGCCTGTACACTGGTACTGTGAGTGCTGTGCAGAGTGGAGGCAAGACCTCTGTGTTTTTCCCAGTTGATTCTGGGGTTCATCATTGGTGTGTTCTGCTCCTAATCTGTTCAATGCTTGTATGGACTGGGTGTTGGGCAAGGTTGTGGGGTCCAGTGGTTGTGGGGCATCTGTTGGTGAAGAAAGGTCCATGGATCTTGACTTTGCTGACGATGCTGTAATCTTTGCGGAGTCAATGGAGGCTCTGATCAGGGTGCTCGAGAGACTGAGCAAGGAGTCTGAGTGTCTGGGCTTACGAGTGTCCTGATAAAAACCAACATCCAGGCCTTTAATGACCTCTTGGGCACGGTCATCAGCAGTGTGTCTGTTTGCAGAGAGAGTGTTGACCTTGTTGAGAGGTTTACTTACCTCAGCAGTGACATTCATGTCTCTGGTGACTCTTCCTAAGAAGTCAGTAGACGGATTGGGAGAGCATGGGGAGTCATGAGGTCACTGGAAAGGGGTGTGTGGCGCTCCCAATATCTCTACAAAAGGACGACAGTCCAAGTCTTTAGAGTTCTGGTGCTTTCTGTCTTGGTATATGGTTGCGAGACATGGACGCTATCCAGTGACCCGAGACGAAGACTGGACTCCTTTGGTACCGGGTCTCTCCAGAAAATCCTTGGGTTCCGCTGGTTTGACTTTGCGTTGCTCATGGATTCTCGAATGAGGCACATGACCTTCATTGTGAGGGAGCGTCAGTTACGGCACTACGGCCATGTGGTGCATTTCCCTGAGGATTATCTGGCTCATAAGATCCTCATTGTTGAGGACCCGAGTGGCTGGACCAGACCAAGGGGTCGCCCTCATAAAACCTGGCTGTTAGAGATGATAGAGATGATAGAGAGTCATGTCTGGAGGGTGGGACTGGACTACGTGTCTCCCTGGGGGGTTGCCAACCAGGATCCTGAGTTGTTTCATTGTGTAGTGGGTGCGGCAACGCACTGTACCAGTGCATGCTCCCCAACTTGACTTGACTTGTCCAAAGTAATGCAGAATAAGTGGATTAATGATGCCGAATTTGCCCATGTGTATATGTGTATTTTTGCACTGCAATGGGCTGGCACCCTCTCCAGGTGTTGATTTTACCAAGCGCTTTATGATTGCTAGAATAGGCTCTATAACCCCATAACCCTGCCCTGGATAAGTGAGTTAGGAAGACAGATGGATGGATAATTCAGGGGTGCCAAAAAAGACTTGACATGGGATGAAGTTAGGTGGTCATCTATTGGCTCACTTTGCATCTCATTGTTGTTTGGTTACTGGTTGAGGAAAAAAACAAACCAATCTACAAAAAAAGCAAGTCAAATAAAGTGAGGGTAAAGTCACCAGGTCCCATTATCAGCAGTTGTTTGCTAATTGGGGAAGTGTCTGGGGCTAGAACAAAAGCCTGCAGCCACTGTGACCTTCCACAATCCCTGGTATAAGTTGCATTCACTCGTTTTTGTTTTTTGATTTTTGCGCGTGTGAAAGGGTTACTAAATTTAATTAAATTAACGTGATACGAGCGTCTGACTGTGGTAAGGTCACGTCAAATTAGGCCACGTTTGTTACAAGTCGCGCAGCTGCAGCTTCCTTTGTACTTTTGAAGAGCGAGTCCGAGCTCAGGAGTCGCAACAATACCTGAAACTACAAATCCCAAAATGCTGCGCGGTAGAGGGTGGGGTCTGAGCACTTAACGGACAACCTTCTATCGCGGACCAACTGGTTGGATGCCAAGGAAGGCAAATACAAATAAAGCCGTGGCATCATTGGAGGAGTCGAGTCCAATAGCGAATGAAGATAGTGCGGCTTTTAAATTTTGGCGCACTGTTTACAATGAACAGACGGGAAAACACAACAGCCGGCGTCCGGACAGCTGTGCCAAGGGACAGACAAGGCGGGCTTTCAAAAAGGAAGAAGAAGAAAACAAAAAACAACATTCCGATCCCTGCTGCTGTCCAGACGTTACAAAGACGTAAAGTCATACAGATGTGCCCGCTTCTGCTGTTTCTTAAAAACGATATGAGCTGTACATGAAACATCTAAGGGTGTAACAATGAACAATAGCAAGCGTCAAACATTTTTAAAGCTGATTTAACATTGCATTATTTTTTTCCTTTGGGCGTGACAATGCGCAGTGGTTAGCACTGCAAATCCCCACCTTCACATAATGGGGTTCGATTCTTATTGCGACAAATGCACGGAGTTGGTGCCTTAAGGAAAAAGCGGATGGATGTGGGCTTGCTGCCTAAAGGGTACAGCGGCGCGCTTTTAAAGCCGCAGCATTACTATTTCAGTTTCGGTAATTGCTTGGGGTTTGTATATTCTTCACAGCACTTTTTTGGGGTACTCCGGTTTTCCTATTAATCTAAAAGCCTGTCATATGGTTGCGAGACACGGACGCTATCCAGTGACCTGAGACAAAGACTGGACTCCTTCGGTACTGTGTTTTTTGGCCGTGTGGCGCGATTCCCCGAGGGTGATCCGGCTCGTTGGATCCTCGAGCTGCAGGACCAGGCCAAGGGGACGCCCACGTAACACCTGGCTGAAGCAAACAGATGGCCATTTCCGGAGGGTGGAAATGTACCGCGTGTCTACCCGGGGGTGGGGCGTACTGTTTTGTCGTGTAGTGTCAATGTCAATTTATTTATATAGCACATTTAAAACAACATAATAATGCTGTGGCCAAAGTGTTTACAATAATAGAATAAAAGAAAAACAAAACAATTAACATAAACAATAGAAATAAAATATCTTAATACATAATTCGCCTGTCTCCTCACTCACTCCCGTCCGTCCGAAGCCGAATGCGCAGTCGCCTTCTGCGCACGTCCGAAGCCGAATGCGCAGTCGCCGGATTTACGGCCGCGAAAATTCAAAGAGAAAGGCGACTTCGATTAAAGCTCTAGAGCAGGGGTCCCCAACCCCCGATCCGCAGCCGTCTGACAGCCGGGCCGCGAGAGAACTGCCGGCAATGGAGACTCGCTCAGACTTTTCAGAACGCTTGGTGGGCGGGGCTTTGCAGCGGCTCGGAGAGAGGTGAGAGACCGAGGTGAGAGAGTATTACAACAAAGTATTTTTATGGTCCCGACAGTTTCCTCATATGACACGAGTCTATAGAAATCTCGTTAGAAGTACATTCAGCAGATACTTTCATTACAACGAAGTGACCTTAAAATGCTTGAATGAATCATCCACAACGATCCCCAAACAGAAACATTGTAAAAAAAAAAAAATTCTTTCTTCGAACTTTCCTCGTACTGTTTTTGTTTTCTGTGGTTTTCAGTGATACGTTTTGCTTATTGCTTGTCAACATTTGAAAAACATCCATTGGAATTTAACTCATTGTCATCCTCTTATAGAAACAACAGACACAAAAAAAAACAATAACAGTGTTAATGTTTGTGATGTGCAATCTGTTGGAATGACAAATGCAATGCATATGTATGCATATGCATACCAGCAAAACCAAAGAGCTGGTGGTGGATTTTAGGAGGCCCAGACCCCTCATAGACCCAGTGATCATCAAAGGTGACTGTGTGCAGATGGTGCAGACCTATAAATATCTGGGAGTGCAGCTGGATGATAAATTAGACTGGACTGCCAATACTGATGCACTGTGCAAGAAAGGACAGAGCCGGTTATACTACCTTAGAAGGCTGGCGTCCTTCAACATCTGCAATAAGATGCTGCAGATGTTCTATCAGACAGTTGTGGCGAGCGCCCTCTTCTACGCAGTGGTGTGCTGGGGAGGCAGCATTAAGAGGAAAGACGCCTCACGTCTGGACAAACTGGTGAGGAAGGCAAGCTCTATTGTTGGCATGGAGCTGGACAGTTTAACATCTGTGGCAGAGCGAAGGGCGCTCAGCAGGCTCCTATCAATTATGGAGAATCCACCGCATCCACTGAACAGGATCATCTCCAGACAGAAGAGCAGCTTCAGCGACAGACTGCTGTCACTGTCCTGCTCCACTGACAGATTGAGGAGATCGTTTCTCCCCCAAACTATGCGACTCTTTAATTCCACCCAGAGGGGTAAACGTTAACATTCAACATTATACATAGTTATTGTCTGTTTTTCTGTTTTTCACCTGCATTGTTATCATTCTTTAATTTAATATTATTTATTGTATCAGTATGCTGCTGCTGAAGAATGTGAATTTCCCATGGGGATTAATAAAGTATCTATCTATCTATCTATCTATCTATCTATCTATCTATCTATCTATCTATCTATCTATCTATCTATCTATCTATATGTCTTTGTTATATGCAAAAAAAAAAGAAAAATCTCGGGTTGCAAACGTATGTGAACTGCTTAATAACTTAATAATAATAGAAATGTAATGTAAATTGTGTATAAAACTGCCCTATGAACCCGCCCCGAATCCTCAACCCCCCCCCCCCATCCATCCCCCCCACCGGTCCCTGGAAAAATTTGCTTTTAGTAAAGTGGTCCTTGCTGTCAAAATGGTTGGGGACCACTGCTCTAGAGGCCTGAAAGGCGATTTCGACTACAGCTCGAGGCCTAATTACGCATTCTGATTCAATTACGCATTCATTCAATACACCTATATCAGGTTTGTGGTGCTAATACTTATTACTATTCCATATTGTACTGGAACATTCATCATTCAATATTATACTATAGGCCTGGAAAATTCATCAACTAACAGTACAAGCCTGTACAGTAATGAGTAAAGCGGACTACAATCATTACAAAACAACTTCTTCGTTACTTATCATTTGTTCTTCATATACTGCTGACATAAACTCGTGCCCGTTTCATCTTACATTGTCGAAACGGGCTCTTTGTCTAGTATGAACATAAAATACATAAAAAATAGAAGTAATGTTATATAATCACAAAGAGGAAACCATCAGTATTACTGAAGGTCACGGAATGCAAGTGAATAGAAATGAGTCTTTAATCTTGTTTTAAACAGTCCAATTGTTGACAACTCCTTTATGTGATGAGGTAAAGAGTTCCAAAGGCGAGGCGCAGCAGCTGCAAAAGCCCTGTCCCCCTTGGTTTTACACTTGGTACGAGGGACAACAAGAGACAGCTGACCAGAAGATCTAAGCACTCTAGATGGCTGATGTAAAACACACAGTTCAGGTAAATAGGCAGGAGCAAGCCCGTGTAAAGATTTAAAAACTAGCAGCAAGATTTTAAAATCAATTCGAAAACTGACAGGCAGCCAGTGTAAAGAAGCTAAAATAGGAGAGACAGAGTCATACTTTCTTGCCCCAACCAGAAAGCGAGCAGCAGTATTTTGGACCAACTGTAACCTGTGTATCAGGGATTTGTTAATCCCAGAATACAGCAAGTTGCAGTAATCGAGGCGAGAAAAAATAAACGATGGGTAGCTATCTCAAGATCCCTAGAAGATAAAAAAGGCTTTCTCTTACCTAATAGACAAAGTTGGAAAAAGCAAGTCTTGACTACAGAATTTACTTGTTTCTCAAAAGAGAGGTTACTATCAAAGGTAACACCAAGATTGCGGACTTGAGGTTGGAAAAAGACAGAGAAAGAGCCGAGAAGTCCAAGACCAATTTGGGTTTTAGCTGATGGACCCACTATAAGCACCTCCGTTTTATTTTAATTTAGATCAAGAAAATTATTAGCCATCCAGGATCTTAGTTCAGACAGACAGTTGTGGAGTTAATTTGTTGCAGAGTTGCAGACAGGAATATAAACCTGAGTATCATCAGCATAGCAGTGAAAAGCAATGCTAAATTTCCTAAAAATCGCTCCAATAGGGTGAAGGTATGTGGACAATAAAATAGGACCCAAAATGGATCCCTGAGGAACACCATATTTAAGAGGAATAGTAGATGAAGAAGAGGAATTAAAAGTCACTGAAAAGTGTCTACTAGTTAAATATGACCTGAACCAGTTAAGAGCAGCCCCTTTAAGCCCAACAAGATGTTCAAGCCGCAACAACAACATCTCATGGTCAATAGTGTCAAAGGCAGCGGACAGGTCAAGGAGGAGAAGGACTTCCACATCACCTGAGTCAGTAATAAGAGAGATGTCGCTGAACACTTTCAGGTGTGCCGTTTCAACACTGTGATAACGCCTAAAGCTAGATTGGTAGATCTCAAATAAATTATTGGAGTTAAGGTGAATCAACCAATTGATTATAAATAATTCTTTCTAGAATTTTAGCCAGAAATGGCAGTGGGATAGTGGGTGCGGCAACGTGCTGTACCAGTGCAGGCTCCCCAACCTGATCTGACCTTCTTCTTCTTTCGGCTGCTTCTGTTAGGGGTCGCCACAGCAGATCATCTTCTTCCATATCTTTCTGTCCTCTCCATCTTGTTCTGTCACACCCGTCACCTGCATGTTCTCTCTCACCACATCCATAAACCTTCGCTTAGGCCTTCCTCTCTTCCCCTTACCTGGCAGCTCTATCCCTAACACCCTTCTCCCAATATACCCAGCCTCTCTCCTCTGCACATGCCCAAACCAACGCAATCTCGCCTCTCTGACTTTGTCTCCCAACCTTCCCACCTGAGTTGACCCTCTAATGTCCTCATTTCTAATGCTATCCATCCTCGTCACATCCAATGCAAATCTTATCATCTTTAATCCGTAAAAAGTTTAGATCGATTGGCGAATCAGGACGGGGACCCCAGCGAGGGAGGACTACCGCCTTTCATTCAATGCTGCCGGCATTCGCTCCTGCTGCTCGCAGCCCCATAACGGAAATTCATGTTGAGACCAGTAGCGGCGCATGGATTTCATGAAACAGGTGGACCTAAATTTGCCACGAGTGGGCACAATGTTATTTGTATAACTGTCAAATATATTGTAACAAACAAACACACTCGATTCACTTTTTCTTTACTGTTTTCTTAGTACTGGTAGTGTTGTACGTTCAAGTAATACACACAATCACTACATATAGCAATGTTCAAATTAAGTCACCACCCTTTAGTCCCGCATAAACCAGGCAGCTTCTGCTAGTGGTGGTGGGCAAACTCAATCCTGCTCCCCCTTTAAGCTTCAATAAAACACCCCCATTGCCAAAAGCTACAAACCAAAATTAAACACAACTATTTGAAACCCAACATGAAAAAATCATAAATAACAGTCTAATTGTCGGTGCAGCGCCGCAGAGCCTCCTGGGGCATCAGTGCCATCCGTCGCTACATAATATTAATTAAAAAAAAAGTTCACTCATCCCAACGTAAATTTTTTTAAATTGTATTGTATTGTACTGTTGGAATGAAATTGGCTGGAGTTTGAAGCCCCAGTTTAGCTGGTCATCTGTTGGCTCATTTCACGTCTCATTACTGTTTAGCTGCCATTTAATGAAGAAAAGAATCAATTCAGGGGACTCAGTCCTTAAAAACAGGGCTATTAAAATGAAGGGAAGAGGAGTTAATTAGCAGTGAAACCTTGTCACTGATTAGATAAGGGGTCCGAATGAAAAGCTGCAGCCACTGCGGCCCTCCGGGACTGGAGTTCGACACCCGTGGTGTAAGTGATGGGACTGGGGGCGGGGCTTCTGTTCTGTGAGGGGTGGACACGCCTATTAGGAGATGAGTGACAGGAGAAGATGCGGGGGGGGGGGGGCAAGAAAGTCTGGAGTAGGAAGTCAGGAGACAAGAAGCAGAAAAAGACAGAACGTGAGTGGCAGGAGATAATAATCGGCAGGGAAAGCTTTCTTTTCTTGTTTTGGAGATGTGCTCTGTAAAACAGATAACGGAGTATGAGGCAGGGCACACGGAACGAAGACTCCAAACGTAGAAAACTCCACTAGCTCTGAGTTGTATTTGCTTATTTCGCTGGTCATTACAATATTATATAAATTAATTAATTCGTTTTGTTAATACTATATTATATTTTAGGAATATATATTTTTAATAAATATAGCTATTTGCTAAAATAATCTATAGTATATCATTTTTAAAGTAGCTGTCCTGTTATCCGTCTTATCCGGCTCGTCCTCTGTCCCCGACCCCTGACGGATAATCGAGGTTTAACTGTATTGTAACAGCCAGGCACTGTCACTCTAGAGATGGGCGGGTTCTGGACAGGTGATTGACAGTAGGGTGCACACAGGTGTGCAGAGCTCTGCGTTCCAGGAAACCCTAGAACTTTCCCGTTATACCTTTGAAGACCAAGAAAAGCTGCTGGAGACTCCCGTGACATTATACAGTGGTGTGAAAAACTATTTGCCCCCTTCCTGATTTCTTATTCTTTTGCATGTTTGTCACACAAAATGTTTCTGATCATCAAACACATTTAACCATTAGTCAAATATAACACAAGTAAACACAAAATGCAGTTTGTAAATGGTGGTTTTTATTATTTAGGGAGAAAAAAAAATCCAAACCTACATGGCCCTGTGTGAAAAAGTAATTGCCCCCTTGTTAAAAAATAACCTAACTGTGGTGTATCACACCTGAGTTCAATTTCCGTAGCCACCCCCCAGGCCTGATTACTGCCACACCTGTTTCAATCAAGAAATCACTTAAATAGGAGCTGCCTGACACAGAGAAGTAGACCAAAAGCACCTCAAAAGCTAGACATCATGCCAAGATCCAAAGAAATTCAGGAACAAATGAGAACAGAAGTAATTGAGATCTATCAGTCTTGTAAAGGTTATAAAGCCATTTCTAAAGCTTTGGGACTCCAGCGAACCACAGTGGGAGCCATTATCCACAAATGGCAAAAACATGGAACAGTGGTGAACCTTCCCAGGAGTGGCCGGCCGACCAAAATTACCCCAAGAGCGCAGAGACGACTCATCCGAGAGGTCACAAAAGACCCCAGGACAACGTCTAAAGAACTGCAGGCCTCACTTGCCTCAATTAAGGTCAGTGTTCACGACTCCACCATAAGAAAGAGACTGGGCAAAAACGGCCTGCATGGCAGATTTCCAAGACGCAAACCACTGTTAAGCAAAAAGAACATTAGGGCTCGTCTCAATTTTGCTAAGAAACATCTCAATGATTGCCAAGACTTTTGGGGAAATACCTTGTGGACTGATGAGACAAAAGTTGAACTTTTTGGAAGGCAAATGTCCCGTTACATCTGGCGTAAAAGGAACACAGCATTTCAGAAAAAGAACATCATACCAACAGTAAAATATGGTGGTGGTAGTGTGATGGTCTGGGGTTGTTTTGCTGCTTCAGGACCTGGAAGGCTTGCTGTGATAGATGGAACCATGAATTCTACTGTCTACCAAAAAATCCTGAAGGAGAATGTCCGGCCATCTGTTCGTCAACTCAAGCTGAAGCGATCTTGGGTGCTGCAACAGGACAATGACCCAAAACACACCAGCAAATCCACCTCTGAATGGCTGAAGAAAAACAAAATGAAGACTTTGGAGTGGCCTAGTCAAAGTCCTGACCTGAATCCAATTGAGATGCTATGGCATGACCTTAAAAAGGCGGTTCATGCTAGAAAACCCTCAAATAAAGCTGAATTACAACAATTTTGCAAAGATGAGTGGGCCAAAATTCCTCCAGAGCGCTGTAAAAGACTCATTGCAAGTTATCGCAAACGCTTGATTGCAGTTATTGCTGCTAAGGGTGGCCCAACCAGTTATTAGGTTAAGGGGGCAATTACTTTTTCACACAGGGCCATGTAGGTTTGGATTTTTTTTTCTCCCTAAATAATAAAAACCACCATTTACAAACTGCATTTTGTGTTTACTTGTGTTATATTTGACTAATGGTTAAATGTGTTTGATGATCAGAAACATTTTGTGTGACAAACATGCAAAAGAATAAGAAATCAGGAAGGGGGCAAATAGTTTTTCACACCACTGTAAATACAGCCCTGCAGAACTGGAAAACGAGACGCCAGATGACGGTCGGGAACACTGCGAGAGAGGAATAACCTGCCTAGTGAAGTGACTGTTATTTTTTCAGGACCTTTGTGGGTTTGATTCTGCAGGAAGGCTGCTGTAAATTATTTGTTGTGGAATAAACGCGCCCGTTATTGGGCTTAACCGCCATCCGGCGTGTCTCTCGGTTTTTCCATCTTGGTGCTCATTACAATAATTTTTTAAGAGTTAAATGAACTTTTCTAGTGATACAGTTAACACTGGTGATGTTTCTGTGTAAGTTTATAATCATTTGATATTTTAAGGAAGATGTGTATTAGAATGCATGTGTGTAGTTTTGGCCAATTTTCATTTGAGGAAAAAAAAATTAAAACGTTAAGCTATAAGGTGGAACAATGGGGTAAGTGTGTGGGTCTAGAGTGCATCCCATAACTGAGCCTGCCTTTATAATAATCTTGGTGATTTGGTCAGTTTCTCTTGACGTGATGTTACCAGCCCAGCACAGCACACTGGCCATCACAGAGATGTAGAAGACGTGAAGGATGTCACTTCCCACATTAAATGAACGCAGTCACCTGATAAAAGAAGAGCCTGCTCTGCCCTTTCTTTTATAGTTCCTCTGTACTATGAGCAGAGGCGAATTAAGCATTCACCTAGGCAGCAGATCATAAGTGGAGAAAACCCAGCCTTACGGGTTAGCTACCGGACAGTAGGTTGGTACACTAATAAACTTGTCCAAGGGCACAAAATAACCTAGCCCTGGCACTGGCTATGAGACCGGACCAGCCTGTCATTGATGTGGACCCCCAAGTACTGAATAGTGCAGTGGTTCTCAAACTGTGGGGCGGGCCCCCCTAGGGGGACGCGAAGTAACAAAAATAGGGGCGCGAAGATGAAAAAAAAAGAAAACAAGAATCGAAAATATGAAAAATACATCTATTGAAACCAAAACAAATTAACTTAAACTACATTCTGATACTAGAAAAATAAATATAGAGTTAGATAAATGTCGATAAAAGTTAAGTAGGTATAATAAAATATGCATCTATGATATATCATTAATTAAAAAAGAACAAATTGGTATTAGTGGGCTCCTTTTAAAAAAACATTAGAGGGGCGCGATTAAAACTGTTATGAAAACTCGGGTCACAAATACTTAAAGGTTGAGAAACGCTGGAATAGTGAATGGACATAAAGGCTCTTTGGTGCTTTCACTGGTCAACAAGCATTTTGCTACTGGGATTCTTTCACCTGTACTTTAACAAATTTCACTTGCTGACTCCAAATCTGAAAACCGTTTTCGTCCAGCAGCACGTCCCGTTTTTTAGTTACGATGTTCCAGGCCTTGGACAACTAGGGTGACTGGACAGTAAAGGCGATGCGTTTCAGCATTCAAGAAATAAGTTTGGTGTTGAGAAAAGTGAAGCCAAAATTAAGGAAGGTGTTTTTGTTGGCCCTGAAATCCGTGAACTGATGTTTGACGAGGAGTTCAAAAGGAAACTGAAGCCCACTGAATCAGCACCCTCATTCGTGCGGGTTGTCCAGAATTTTCTTCACAGTCACAGAGCAGAGAATTATGCTGAGCTTGTGGAGAATATGCTGAAAGTATATTAGCTTACGGGAGCCTGAATGTCAATGCAGATGCATTTTTTACATTCCCATCTCGACTTTTTTCCACCAAATCTAAGCGATGTCAGAGATGAGCGTGGGGAAAGATTTCATCAAGATAAAACGGTGATGGAAAACTGATATTGGGAAAAATTCACTCCGAGCATGATGGGTGACTACTGTTGGTTCTTGCAAAGAGAGACAGATGTGCAGTACAAGCGCAAAAGCGAGTGCCTCCAACATTTTTGGGCATGCTGACCTCATTTTTATATTGAGGTAAATTGACAAAAATATACTTTAACATGTCTCTGGTATCGTCTTCTGGTTTGTTTTCAGAATAAACACATCAAAACAATTTTGGTGGGATAGAGTCCAAACTCTAGATATCATGTTGGTATATTATATTGATATTCAAAAGTGTCAAAACGTCAATGATGTGTATTTCAAAAACCTGATGTGCTAGCTTAATTCCGATTTCATATATGAAATCAGTGTAAAAAACTTAATAGAGAGCTGCTCTGAAGTTCCCAGAAGCAAACAAAAAATATATTTTGTAGACCAGTGAAATCAATAAGCAGTTCCTTGGTTTTTCTGATGTTAAGTTGCAGTTCTCAAAGTTCTACCCTGACTCCTCTCCTCTGTCTCACACCCCGTTATTAATACACCCCATAAGTTCAGAATCATCTGAGCATTTCTATAGGTGATATAACTTGCTGTAATTTTTATAGTCTGAGGTGTACAGAGTGAAGAGTGAAGCAGACAGGCCTGTTCCTCGTGGTGCTCCAGTGTTGCACATACAGCCCTTGAATCTCACAAACGGTGGTCTGCCTGACAGACGGTCAATCATTCTGGACACTACAGGCTCATCCACCTGAAAATCTCTCAGTTTATCCCTTAACAGGGATGGCTGGATGGTACTATGGTACCATCACTGGATGGACCCCGTGATCATCAGAGGTGACTGTGTGCAGATGGTGCAGACCTAGGACTGCAGCTGGATGATAAATTAGACTGGACTGCCAATACTGATGCTCTGTGTAAGAAAGGACAGAGCCAACTATACTTCCTTAGAAGGCTGGCGTCCTTGAACATCTGCAATAAGATGCTGCTGATGTTCTATCAGACGGTTGTGGCGAGCGCCCTCTTCTATGCGGTGGTGTGCTGGGGAGGCAGCATTAAGAAGAAGGACGCCTCACGCCTTGACAAACTGGTGAGGAAGGAAGGCTCTATTGTTGGCATGGAGCTGGACAGTTTGACATCTGTGGCAGAGTGATGGGAGCTGAGCAGACTCCTATCAATTATGGAGAATCCACTGCATCCACTAAACAATGTCATCTCCAGACAGAAGAGCAGCTTCAGCGACAGACTGCTGTCACTGTCCTGCTCCACTGACAGACTGAGAAGATCGTTCCTCCCCCAATCTATGTGACTCTTCAATTCTTCCCGTGGGGGTAAACGTTAACATTATACAAAGTTATTGTCTGTTTTTTCCTGCATTATTATCAATCTTTAATTTAATATTGTTTTTTGTATCAGTATGCTGCTGCTGGAGAATGTGAATTTCCCTTTTTGGTATCTATCTATCTATCTATCTATCTATCTATCTATCTATCTATCTATCTATCTATCTATCTATCTATCTATCTATCTATCTATCTATCTATCTATCTATCTATCTATCTATCTACTAAAGATGCTGGAGAAACCAAAAAACATCATCCACAATGTGGCCAACTTTGTTTAGGTGAGAATAAGCCTTGTGGAGAATATTGATAACTGCATCCTCCGCTTCAATCTTTGTCTGATAGGCAAACTGCAGTGGGTCCTGGTGGTCTGCCACAAGAAGACTCATATAGTCCAGGACCAGCCTCTCTATCCATCCATTTTCAAACAGCTGGAGCTGAAGCACATATTGGAAACATTGAACATATGGCAAAACCTGAGCTGTATGGGTGCCAGTCCTGCACAGACCACTCATACACACCAATGTGCCAAATAAATTAAGGTAGAGTGATTACTTAATTTGTTTATGGTGCCATATCCATATCTTATAGTGTTAAGGTCATTCCAAGTATGTCCTCAGTAGAGATTCTTACCAGTCAAAAGGTCTTCATGATGTGAGATATAAATGTCACTAGTCTCTATAGTTATTAGGTGAAGGAAGCTGCTGTCTTCTTTGGAACAGGAACATCTTTATACATTATTAATTGACTGATACCTTTACCCAAGGTGATTCAAAACTGGTTGCATTTCTTTTGTTTTTGCAAGTGGAGCCCTGACATGTGAAGTAACTCACTCCTTGTCACATAGTGTAAGAATTGAGATTTAAACCCACAACCCACGGGCTGCAATCCAAAGCCTTAACCATCATGACACACTGCATGTGTAATGACTATTCATGTTTAACTACATGTATAATATTAAAAAAGTTAAAGTTTTCTATTATTTTAATCGCCAACATACAATTTATAATGTTACATTTAACTCCCTATAGATAGATAGATAGATAGATAGATAGATAGATAGATAGATAGATAGATAGATAGATAGATAGATAGATAGATAGATAGATAGATAGATACTTTATTAATCCCGATGGGAAATTCACATTCTTCAGCAGCAGCATACTGATACAATAAATAATATTAAATTAAAGAATGATAATAATACAGGTGAAAAAAACAGACAATAACTATGTATAATGTTAAATAATTAACGTTTACCCCCCCCTGGTGGAATTAAAGAGTCGCATAGTTTGGGGGAGGAACGATCTCCTCAATCTGTCTGTGGAGCAGGACAGTGACAGCAGTCTGTCGCTGAAGCTGCTCTTCTGTCTGGAGATGACATTATTTAGTGGATGCAGTGGATTCTCCATAATTGATAGGAGCCTGCTGAGCGCCCTTCGCTCTGCCACAGATGTTTAAACTGTCCAGCTCCATGCCAACAATAGAGCCTGCCTTCCTCACCAGTTTGTCCAGGCGTGAGGCGTCTTTCCTCTTATGCTGCCTCCCCAGCACACCACTGCGTAGAAGAGTGCGCTCGCCACAACTGTTTGATAGAACATCTGCAGCATCTTATTGCAGATGTTGAAGGAAGCCAGCCTTCTAAGGAAGTATAACCGGCTTTGTCCTTTCTTGCACAGCGCATCAGTATTGGCAGTCCAGTCTAATTTATCTTCCAGCAGCACTCCCAGATATTTATAGGTCTGCACCCATCTGCACACAGTCACCTTTGATGATCACTGGGTCTATGAGGGGTCTGGGCCTCCTAAAATCCACCACCAGCTCCTTGGGTTTTGCTGGTGTATATATCTATATCCACTACGGTGGCTTTATAATGTTCTTTATTTTTTCTATTAATGGACACCACGTTTTTAAATACATTTTAAGAATATTTGAAAATCTTTAACATTTAAAAAATTATATTTCTTATATTCTATCATTGATGTTGGCTGAAATTATAAAAATACATTTTGAAAAAAGCAAGCCTCCTTCAGCCGCCGTTATTCTGCCAGAAGCGGTGACGTCACTGAACCGCTCAAATCAACGGGTTCTTTTTGAACTAAGGAGAGTCGCTGATAATGTTCTCCATTATCTGCAAAATACTTTACACTAGTAATTTGTAACTGTTTCACAAATGCGTTTGCTGGGTGTGTACTACGTATGTTTTGGTAATTTAAATAAAAACACCTGAACACTTTTGAAATTAAAAGATGCGTGTATTACACGCTCTGACGGAGGAAGGACCAAAGGATATACGTTCCACTCTCCGACCGCTAGAGGCCGCTGTTTTAGAACTCAAGCCGCCTGCCGCGCTAGTGGTGCATATTGACTTCTTCCGGTTTTGCTCGCCCTTTCCTTTGTGGCCTCCATTCGAAGGGAAAGTAAGTTACAGGAGATCGGAGAAAGAAATCTGTGTACAATCACAACCATCGATGATTTTAAGACTTGTTTAACATTGGCAGGGTACAGTTCATGTTTTAATAGGTCTTTATAGAGTTAAATTGTTTGAGTTGTATTGTGGAGAAGCGATGGTTACTGTGTTTGAAAGCATGAATGTTAGAGTTGGCAGTTTAGCTGCTGTTTCACGCCAATAAATGCTAAGCGTCTCGGCGTAGAGGGTAAGCAGGCAGTGTTTTGTTGCAGAAGATGCTTGTATTTCGTCGGCCCGTCGTGGCACGTTTTCTTTAAGTGCTGCGTTACGATAGGAACCACCAAACCCGCTGATTTTATTACACGCCGACCGACGTAACCAAAATAGCAGGCATGGTGGATGAGCAGTACTCTTTATTTCTGTAAAGGATTGGTCACTGGGCTTCTTGGGTACATTTTTAGCCGTTTGTGTTTGCGGATAGTGTAGCAAAAGCGATTGACTGTCCCGTTGTGACCGTGCTTCACTAATGAGTGGAAATGCGAAAAGTGTAATTAGTCGTTGATTACTAAAACACACCGAAATAGGCCTGGCTGCACAGAGACAGTAACTCTAATGTTGTCCTGGGCAAATCCAAATATTTTACATAAAATATACGTACTGCACATACCACAAAAGCATATATACGTTTTATATGTATCGGAATGGCATCTACCGGACCTCGAGTGTGTCTTACCTGACATATTCAAATGGACAGTCCTGCATTATAATTGCAGACAGTATGGCATGGTGATTATGGCTTTGGACTTCATACCCTAAGGTTGTGGGCTCAAATACCGCTACCGACTGTGTAACCATGAACAAATTACTTAACCAACCTGTGCTCCATTTGGAAAAACAACAGAAGTGTAACCACTTATGCCACAAACGTTGAAAGGTTGCCTTGGATAAAGGCGTCAACCAAGTAATCAGTAAGAAAAAAATTTGGTGCAGATAAAATAATTGCTTGCCTTGGGAAGGGAAGTACAGTGCCCAACAAGTACTACAAGAATATTTGACAAAATACATTTTAACCCTGCATTCCTCTTTAGCTTTTAATCTACTTCTTTCTGTACTTTTGTTGCTTGCTTATGCTTACTATAGTAATAGCTAAGAAATTAGACCAAGTATTTCAAAGTTTTGGTCTACAATTTTTGCTAGTGTTTTGTGACCCTTAGCTTGGCCCTTTTCCCATCTGTTCTTTCTTTTACAGAAAGTAAATCATTCTTCAATAGCTTGGACTTGTACAGCACAGGCCATTATGTAAAGATGTCCTATAAAGCATTGGCGGTTGTCTTACTCTGCATATTGCACCTTGCAGTTTTTAACTTGATTGGAATGCAGATATAGTTTTTTTTTCAAATCTTTTTGTAATGGTGTCATTTGTTGTCTTTTAACACACTGAACTTGCCAAAACTCAAGTACTGTTTTTCTGCTAAGCATAGAAATTATGCCACCGTGGTTCATTTTTGTTTCCATTAATTTGTCTTTTCTGAAGCATATACTGGATACAGTCAAGGAATTTTTGGCCTGTTCAACATCATCATACTCAATGAGTAATTACATCCTGTATTGCGTCACAGATGAGCCATCTGTATTTGAAGCTTTATTTTACTACACAAGTTCTCTTAAGTAGCATGTGGAGAAGTTGCAAATTGTAGTCTTTGTCTTAAGTCCATTTCAAGGAGTCCCTTCTAATACATATGCTTAATCGGCTTTACGTTCCTAATTTGTCTGAAGAAGATTAGTTCAAGTAATGTTTTATGCAGCTATGATTTGAGGTGAAAAATACACAGTTGTGCCTATTTACTCAGGAATATGTTTAACTGTGAAGTATGGAAATTGTTCTTAGAAAAATATTTGAAATTGAACAGACACACCTTACATCAATATAAATGTCAGATTAAATAATGCAAAAAAAATTAAGAGTTCTCAATGAAGCAAGGCTGTTTGTGATTGTTGGATTAACCATTATTTGGATAGAGGAAAAGAAAAACTTCACCAATACAGAACTTGTATATTGTGCAGTATTTTAAGTAGTGATTCAATTAGACTAGGAAGTAACTGGTTAGCTCATAACCTCTTAAAACATTTTTTTTTTACCACATAATCATTTTTGTTTCTTTTCAGATATGGCAATCCGGTATCCATGGCCGTTGGCCTTAATAAAGGCCACCCCGTGACCAAGAATGTGAGCAAGCCAAGGCAGAACAGAAGAAGAGGGGTAAGTGAGATTCACATTATTTTGTACCAGATGTGTCTGAAAGACTCTGCCATATTCAATACTAGCTGTTCCCTGTGGCTCTGCCTGCATAATAGTGAAACAGGGCAAACTTTAAAAATCAACAAACAGGTATCGCTAACTAAGCGGAAGCAAGGTGCGCTCCAAAACGTGGCCAGAAGTAGACCGATTCAATCAGAGGCTGGAGCATGAGTGAGGAGGGCCCTGCCCAGCTCCCCACTCCTGACGTAATGCTTCCCCTTCCCCTCAGCCCGTAGCCTCTGTCTCAGGTTAGCACAAATATATCACTCCTGCAAGTGAACTATGATTCTTAGCACAATGACGGAAGTCGCAGAATCACCCAGAATGTTCAAACAAATTATAGGAAAAACCAGATCCAACTCCATTAAGTAGTTCTCTCATCAAAAGCAGACAGAGAGACAGACAGACTTTGGATTATATATGCATATATATATATATATATATATATATGAGAGAGAGATGCACGTTACATCAATTCACCTGGGAAATTTCAAATTTCTAGCTGTGTCGTAATACTTGGAAGTTTTTTTATCCCCCAATCTTTAGTGGTGTATTTTTGGTGCTTAAAATAAACCTAATTGGAGGGAAAAGGAAGAGCTGCATGCAAAGAATTAAATAGATGCTGATATTTTACTGCTTAAAAAATCATATTTCTGTTCCTTTATGGCCAATTTCCCACATAAACTGTAGTCTGGTGTTGTACCATGTTAGTCATTATGGATGCAGTGAGAAGTCAAGCAAATTGACAACTTTTATTGGCTAACTGAACTTTCGAGGCATCTGAGGCCCTAGTCACAACCTGGTTTTCCACTGTGTGTAGCATTTGGATACCAATGGTCAGCCTAGTTGTAACTTGGTCATTGGTTTAAGATTTCTGATTTGTAATCATAATTGACACTTGGGAATGGTTTTTACTAGTTGCCTTGTACACAGGAATTCATTTTGGCATTTTTGTGTTTTACAGGATTGTTGTCATGTTTCTTTAGATATTGCTTATTTTATTTGCATACCTGAGAATTGGGAATGTAAGATTTATGTAGTATGCTGTGGTCAAGATAACGGAGAGCCCACCAACACAGATCCACTGCTACTGAATAAGCTTAAGATCTTCTGAATGTGCCAGTTTGACAACTGCATTTCTAAATGAAAACCCAACACAGTCATTTTCTAGGCATATTTAATTTTTGTGTTATTTTTAACATATCCATTATCACCTACATCAAAGTTTTGTGGATTTTTGATGACCTTTGTTACTATCACCATAATAAAATAAAATGTGAATGATGACATAATGTGTACTTAAGAAGAAATCCAACCTGATTGGGCTAAGAAGTAGAAACAGTGAATGTCTCTTTCCTTTTTTGTTTAAATTGCTTTTTCTTGTGAGACTTTTATGTGTTGATGTTAGAGAATTGCAATTTTATAAAACACACTTTGCATTATTTTATAGCTTGGAGAACTGAGCAATCTTTCAAATGACTGTTCACCCTCTTCCCCGGGGAAACTAGCTACAGTCATATGAAAAAGTTTGGGAACCGCTCTCAGCCTGCATAATAATTTACTCTACTTTCAATAAAAAAAGATAACAGTGGTATGTCTTTCATTTCCTAGGAACATCTGAGTACTGCTGTGTTTTCCGAACAAAGATTTTTAGTGACGCAGTATTTAGTTGTATGAAATTAAATCAAATGTGAAAAACTGGCTGTACAAAAATGTGGGTCCCCTTGTAATTTTGCTGATTTGAATGCCTGTCACTGCTCAATGCTGATTACTTACAACACCAAATTGGTTGGATGAGCTTGTTAAGCCTTGAACTTCATAGTCAGTGTGTCTAATCATGAGAAAAGGTATTTAAGGTGGACAATTGCAAGTTGTGCTTCCCTTTGACTCTTCTCTGAAGAGGGACAGCATGGGATCCTCAAAGAAACTCTCAAAAGATCTGAAAACAAAGATTGTTGAGTCTCATGGTTTAGGGGAAGGCTACACAAAGCCATCTCAGAGGTTTAAATTGTCAGCTTCAACTGTAAGGAATGTAATCAGGAAATGGAAGGTCACAGGCACAGTTGCTGTTAATCCCAGCAGGTCTGGTAGGCCAAGAAAAATATAGGAACGGCATATGTACAGGATTGTGAGAGTGGTTACAGACAACTCACAGATCACCTCCAAAGACCTTTAAGAACATCTTGCTGCAGATGGTGTATCTGTACATCGTTCTACAATTCGGCACAATTTGCACAAAGAACATCTGTATGGCAGGGTGATGAGAAAGAAGCCCTTTCTGCACTCACGCTACAAACAGTCGCTTGTTGTATGCAAATGCTCATTTAGATAAGCCAGATTCATTTTGGAACAAAGTGCTTTGGACTGATGAGACAAAAAATGGAGTTATTTGGTCCTAACAAAAAGCGCTTTGCATGGCGGAAGAACAGCACTGCATTCCAAGAAAACACCTGCTACCAACTGTCCAATTTGGTGGAGGTTCCATTATGATGTGGGGATGTGTGGCTAGTTCAGGGACCGGGGCCCTTGTTAAAGTCGAGGGACGGATGAATTCAACCCAATATCAACAAATTCTTCAGGATAATGTTCAAGCATCAGTCACAAAGTTGAAGTTACGCAGGGGTTGGATATTTCAACAAGACAATGACCCAAAACAATTAGAAATCTACAAAGGTATTCATGCAGAGGGAGAAGTACAATGTTCTGGAATGGCTGTCACAGTCCCCAGATCATCTATGGGATGATTTGAAGCAGGCTGTCCATGCTCAGCAGCCATCAAATTGAACTGAACTGGAGAGATTTTGTATGTAGAATGGTCAACAATACCTCCATCCAGAATCCAGACACTCATCAGAGGCTATAGGAGGACAGCGTCAAGAGGCTGTTAGATTTGCAAAAGGAGGCTCAACTAAGTATTGATGTCATATCTCTGTTGGGGTGCCCACATTTATGCACCTAATTTTGTTATGATGCATATTGCATATTTTCTGTTAATCCAATAAACTTAATGTCACTGCTGAAATCCTACTGTGTCCATAAGGCATGTCAGATATTAAAAGAAAGTTGCTACTTTGAAAGCTCAGCCAATGAGAAACAAAAATCTAAAGAATTAAGAGGGCTTCCCAAACTTTTTCATATGACTGCATATTTTATGGAATTCTTTTTAATGTTAAAGGATTTACTTGTTTGTGATTCTCATATACTCTTTATGTCTGCACTTAAATGAAAAAAAGGATTCTTTAGGCACAAATTAACAGGTGTAATCCACTGTCACAAACCTGGTAGAAATTCTGCACTAGATTCATGTTCAGTTTTTTAGTCTTATTTTGTAGCACATCACCAGCGACTTCACGTTTCTCCCACAAAGATGATCAGAAATTCATGTGAACACACTGAAGTGGGAAGGCGAAACCTCAAGCGCTGCCTTCAGTTAAACTGATAACATTGAGCAAAACATTTCTAATTTGTAGAAACATGGTGATTTAAATGTTTATAAATGCATTGTTAGGTTTTTGGATGAATTCTGTTACAATGATGTTTTTCATTATCTCACATTACCACAAGATCATTCCTCGGCTTCTGTTGCATTGCAAGTAGGATCAGATTGCAGTAAATGAAGCCACTGGGCCTACTGGCAGCATTTTTTAAACATCTTTGTTTTCTCTGATATTTGTATTCATGCTAAAACTGGGTTGTGGTTTATTTTGCTTTTGTTTAGCGTATTTCTTGCATGTCAAATTAAAGCCATTCAATGTGTGCGTGAATCCTGGGCGAGCCTACATTCTGTGCCAAATGAAACTTTGCTCATCCTGTCAGTGGAGATACTGAGATTTACTTCTTAAAGTACAGAAATCTAAAGCACTGAGTCATAGTTTCTTTTATTATTAAAAAGTGAAATGAAAAGCAGCTTTCCGACAGAAATCATTAGGAAAGAAAATATTCAGTAATGAGTGAAAACACACAGCGGCAGCACTCCCCCAATTACAACACCTCTACTAAAGTGCAAATGACTGAAAATTCTCCTTTCTAAGCCGTGCCATAGAGCCAGTTTTAAATTTGAAAGTTAATCTTTTAACCATGGTTTAGTTTTATTTTCTTCAAGTCCTGTAAAAGCATTCAAAATGCGGCACTTAACATGATGTAGGCAGGCACACGGTGCAGATGCACGTATGTATAAGTTAGGAGAAGTTCATGAGCAGTGATGATACAAGTTTATTAACTAAGCTCTGAGGTAATTGGCAGCTGTTTAGCAGTTTCTTCAGATGAACCCGCAAATTCATATCATGGGGATTTGTTCTATACTTACACAGACCTCTGGAGTGCAATAGGATTTTATATGCAGTCATTATTAACCTTTTTTGCTTTACTGCCCCCCCCCAAAACCCCCACCCCCCGAAAATGACTCGGGCTCAGGTTTCCATTTTATCAGTTAGCCTTGAGTCAGACTATGGGTGACGTTTAATGATCCTCTTTACAGTGTCGAGGCTGAAGATCACTCGGGACACTTTACCAATAACTGAGGGGAAAGGTGGATCTTCAATTTAAATGCATAGGATTATGGGAATTAATTCTTTCCTGTTCTCTTCTACACTGAATTTTGTGGAAGTATTAAAACTTTAGTAAAAGTGCACAAATTTGGCATATTTTGAGAATACAAATGGTTGACATGTGGATTATGTGACACTTTTTTTTTTTTTTTTTGTTCCTTGTACATGTCTTACTTTTTTTCTTTTCCCCCATGGACGTATTTCACATTTTGTTGTGTAGGATTGGTCACCATTATTTTCCATTACATCCTAAACTGTTTCCACGTGTTCTGCATGAAAGTCTGAGATTAACAATTTTTGTCATCCACCATTGCAAACTACATGGGAAAGTAACATTAAGAAAAAAAAATTTTTGGGTGGAGTATTCCTTTAAGTTCATTTTTAATGCAGAACTTTAACAACATAACTCCAGTTGATCAGGTAATTGTCAGAGTAATCAATAGATTAATCGAACATTAATATAATCAGTAGTTTAAAAGAAGCAAAATATAAGACCAGTATGGCTCTTAGTGAGGCTTTGTCAGGCCCAACCCTGAGGCTTCCTTCTCTTGTCTATTTTTGGCGTGGGCAGTTTATACATTGAAGGTGTGTATTTCTTTCTCTTGCGGGCATTTGTATGTCCGTTCCATGTTTATTTTCTTTTGATTTTATCATACATTTGTGCCGTTTATTTATGCATTTATCTTCTTAAGAATGTTCTAGTATACTTTTGTTAAATGTCTTTTAGATGGTATAGTTTGGAAATGTGTTATACACAGTAAGTATTGGATTAAAATGCTGCAAATACCGTTTAATGGTCATCTCTGAAATATGTTTGTCTCTCTCCCCCCACCCTTCTGCAGCGCCTAACCAAACATACCAAGTTTGTCCGAGACATGATCCGTGAGGTGTGTGGCTTTGCCCCTTACGAAAGGCGTGCAATGGAGTTGCTGAAAGTGTCCAAGGATAAGCGAGCACTCAAGTTCATCAAGAAGAGGGTGAGTTCCACCAATCAGAGTTGAATTTTGACTGAAGTAGGGCTGTCATTGCTTGTCCGTATTCTCCCACTGGACCAAAATTAGAATAAGCGTGTGAATTGTATTCAGACAGTGTATATTCAATCACAGTACTGCTCAGGTGTCCAGAAATGAGTTGATATTTTGTAGGTTTAGGCAGCACATCCCAGATACATTTCAGTTGCACTATCTTGAGGTTAGTACTGAGCTTATGGCAGACTTTTCCATCTGTTAGATACTTGCATTTGTAGCTATCCTTTAAGTGTGAGTAGGTTTTTGTAATTAACTTCCATGGAGTAATTTTTGTAAATGATATTTTACATTTCTGCTAAAACAAGTGTTCACAAGGTGAAAATTGGACTTGAGTAGTAAAGCAGGCAGAGGTTTGTTAGGACCGGTGCTCGAGTTGAATTTGATATAACCGTATGTAGAAATACCACAAGGGTCATTGTATTTCCTGTCCATGCGTGTTGGGCTGACGAGGAAGGTGAGAGGTGCACCAACATCACATGACGCTGGAGCTGATGTGCCACCTCTCTGGGTTGAGAAGAATCCTCTCAGGTGGTTACAAGTAAAAAGGTACTGGGTGCTTCCTAATGGTAACTGTTCAAGACCTGAGCCGGTTAGAGAAGACTTGAGTGTGCGGAGCAGGGTGCACAGGAGGGATTCAATCTCTCAGACGTCCATGGGAAGAGTAAGGGCATTCCCAAGGAATTGATTTAGAGTTTAGATAGGGTAGCCTGATCAGAGAGTTGCTACTGCAGCTTTTAACAGGGTGAGTGTAGGTGACGATGGTAGTATTTAAAATATAAAATGGAGACAGTGAATATAAATGGCATTCTAGCTGTTTGGAATATAAAGAAAGTTTGAATGTAGTTGTTCTTGGTGATGTCTGCTGTGTTTCACATTTAAGTTTACTTGACATACACAGATCTTAAAACTCATTTAAGGAGGGATTTGCACTTAATATGATGTTTCTGTGGGGTAGGGATCTGAAATGTTTTAAGACTGGCTCTCTCTAGCAAAGAGGATTTGGACAAAGCCCACTATTTGTTACATATTGTTTTTGCTCCTTCTTGCCAAGAATTGGGGTGAAAAAACTTGTATACATTTTGAAAACACGAATTGAAATGCTTCTTGGTTTGCCGTACACACTCTGGCCTTGAGCTGTAGTGGTGGATGCCGTTTATAATGTAGTTAAAGAGAGAGGAGACCCTGACCGTGTATTTAAGTCCTCTTGATCCTCCTTGGGCAGATTTGTCATTTTAATTACTTTGCAAATCTCTCTCTAGGTTGGAACCCACATTCGTGCAAAGAGGAAGAGAGAAGAACTGAGCAACATCCTAGCAGCCATGAGAAAGGCAGCTGCCAAGAAAGACTAATTTCATATGTTACTTGAAAAAAAATAAAATTATAGAAAACCTGTTGAAAGTTCCTGCTGTGTTGGTTTTTCAGAGTTAAGTGAAAAGTGGCCACTGATGCCTTTTATATGTATGAAATGGACAAAAAAAGCACCATTACGGAGAGATTAGCATGTGCAGCGCATCTCTTTTTCCACATTTTGTTATGTTACAGCCTTATTCCAAAATGGATTAAATTCATTTTTTTCCTCAGAATTCTACACACAACACCCCATAATGACAACGTGAAAAAAGTTACTTGAGGTTTTTGCAAATTTATTAAAAAAAAAAAAACTGAGAAATCACATGTACATAAGTATTCACAGCCTTTGCTCAATACTTTGTCGATGCACCTTTGGCAGCAATTCCAGCCTCAAGTCTTTTTGAATATGATGCCACAAGCTTGGCACACGTATCCTTGGCCAGTTTGGCCCATTCCTCTTTGCAGCACCTCTCAAGCTCCATCAGGTTGGATGGGAAGCGTCGGTGCACAGCCATTTTAAGATCTCTCCAGAGATGTTCAATCGGATTCAAGTCTGGGCCACTCAAGGACATTCACAGAGTTGTCCTGAAGCCACTCCTTTGATATCTTGGCTGTGTGCTTAGGGTGGTTGTCCTGCTGAAAGATGAACTGTCGCCCCAGTCTGAGGTCAAGAGCGCTCTGGAGCAGGTTTTCATCCAGGATGTCTCTGTACATTGCTGCAGTCATCTTTCCCTTTCCCCTGACTAGTCTCCCAGTCCCCGTCACTGAAAAACATCCCCACAGCATGATGCTGCCACCACCATGCTTCACTGTAGGGATGGTATTGGCCTGGTGATGAGCGGTGCCTGGTTTCCTCCAAACGTGACGCCTGACATTCACACCAAAGAGTTCAATCTTTGTCTCATCAGACCAGAGAATTTTCTTTCTCATGGTCTGAGAGTCCTTCAGGTGCCTTTTGGCAAACTCCAGGCGGGCTGCCATGTGCCTTTTACTAAGGAGTGTCTTCCGTCTGGCCACTCTACCATACAGGCCTGATTGGTGGATTGCTGCAGAGATGGTTGTCCTTCTGGAAGGTTCTCCTCTCTCCACAGAGGACCTCTGACAGAGTGACCATCGGGTTCTTGGTCACCTCCCTGACTAAGGCCCTTCTCCTCTGATCGCTCAGTTTAGATGGCCGGCCAGCTCTAGGAAGAGTCCTGGTGGTTTCGAACTTCTTCCACTTACGGATGATGGAGGCCACTGTGCTCATTGGGACCTTCAAAGCAGCAGAAATTTTTCTGTAACCTTCCCCAGATTTGTGCCTCAAGATAATCCTGTCTCGGAGGTCTACAGACAATTCCTTTGACTTCATGCTTGATTTGTGCTCTGACATGAACTGTCAACTGTGGGACCTTCTATAGACAGGTGTGTGACTTTCCAAATCAGGTCCAGTCAACTGCATTTACCACAGGTGGACTCCAATGAAGCTGCAGAAACATCTCAAGGATGATCAGGGGAAACAGGAGGCACCCGAGCTCAATTTTGAGCTTCATGGCAAAGGCTGTGAATACTTATGTACATGTGCTTTCTCAGTTTTTTTATTTTTAATAAATTTGTAAAAACCTCAAGTAACTTTTTTCACGTTGTCATTATGGGGTGTTGTGTGTAGAATTCTGAGGAAAAAAATGAATTTAATCCATTTTGGAATAAGGTTGTAACATAACAAAATGTGGAAAAAGTGATGCGCTGGGAATACTTTCCGGATGCACTGTATGTTAGTTAACCTGCACAGAATTCAGATATGTGGACAAGAAATGATAGATTTAACAGCCTTTAACATGAAATGTAAAATTATTCAGCATAATTTCTTCTTAAAACTGGTAGAGTGGAGCTGGAAAATACACTTTATGAGAGTCCGTGTTTGTACTGGGCAGAGCTCAGTTTACAGACATTAAGAAGGCAGCCAATTGCAGTCTGGCGAGAGACATTTACGTTGCTCTAAATTTGTCACAGATGTCAGTTCTTGACCAGATTAACACGTGAGGAGCAGAGCCAGTCCAGAATGGCAGCCCAGCAAGCTCTGAGCCCTTAATGTTGAAAAGGTGCCCAGACCTTTCTAAATGCCACACTTTAAATTTTTTTAAAAACATTTTTCAGTACATCAAAAAGTTGTGACTGTATATAAACTACAGCAATGACTTTTTTATGAAAATGTTAATTTGTTGTAGTAGTTGTAATCAGTGAGGGATGTCCAAAACATTTCTATGGAAGTATTTGTATATAACACAGCACACGGTGGCTCCAGAAGGTATTCAGGCCCCTTCACTTTCTGTAGATTTAATTTTAAATTGATACATTTGGTATGTTTGCCCCTCAGTCTTCACTCAACAGCCTATCAAAGTGAAATCCTGTTTTCAGTTTTTTCCATCCATCCATTGTCCAACCCGCTGAATCTGAACATAGGGTCACGGGGGTCTGCTGGAGCCAATCCCAGCCAACACAGGGCACAAGGCAGGAACCAATCCTGGGCAGGGTGCCAACCCACTGCAGGACACACACACACACACCAAGCACACACTAGTGCCAATTTAGAATCGCCAATCCACCTAACCTGCATGGCTTTGGACTGTGGGAGGAAACCGGAGCGCCCGGAGGAAACCCACGCAGACACGGGGAGAACATGCAAACTCCACGCAGGGAGGACCCGGGAAGCGAACCCGGGTCTCCTAACTGCGCCACCGTGCCTCCCCTGTTTTCAGTTTTTTGATTTTTTTTTTTAATGAATCTCTTCATCACGGAAGTGTTCAGACCCTTAGCTCGGTACTTTGTAGAAGCCCCTCTGCCAGCACTCGCAGCCTTGTTTCTTCACAGGTAAGACTCTACAAGCTTTGCACTCCTGAATTTGCGCAGTTGATCCCATTCTTCCTGGCAAGTTCTCTCCAGCTCTGTTACACTGCATGGGAAGCGTTAAAAGATGTGTAGTGGTAGAAACCATAATTTGCAGTATTTGAACAAAAAGGAGTAAAGACAGTGGAGTTTCAAAATATTTCATTAGTATGTTAATGAAATTGGAGTTTCTAACAGCGTTACAATCGAGAGGTCATCTGAATAGCTGCTTCTTAGTCGGCTGAACAGTAATAATATTTTCAGGGTCACATTCACTTTTAATTTCAAAAGATGTATTTTAAGACAACACTACACCCAGTTCTCTATGTTAGACACGATTAACCAAAAGTGAAAAAGTGTTTTAATTTGGGAAACACTCTCATTCAAAATGGCACACACAATTCTACTTCTCATGTGGAAACACATACTGAATTTCTTAACCTGGACAGCAATGTCTGAGCACCACAACTGGACAACAGGTTAGTCCTCCTGGTTTGGACCACAATGGAGGCAAATACTGCTCAGAGATATGAGAGGAGGAGGACCACCATGGGTGAAATGTGGGCCATTGTGGGCGTATAGTCGTCAAGCATGGCAGACTTGCTCATAGGAATGGCACTAAAAGTCACACTAGGATAAGACTTTGTCCCACCTTGGTGTAAGACATGAGAAGTAGCCATGAAGCGTCCTACATCCATTCGCAGTAGGCGGCCACGACTTCATGACACCCTGAACGCGTGGTGACTTTTTGTAGTTTCCCGATACTAATGCTAAGGCTGCACCACAAAGATCATAATAAAATATGTATTTATTTTGATGAAATTTGTTGTACTTTGTTAATCCCCAAAGAGAAATGTCTTTTTGCATGACCGTTTTGGGGTCTGAGCGCAGAGTCGGCCATTGTACAATCGTCAGGTTAAGGGTCTTACTCAGTGGCCCAACACATTAAGGACCCCTTCTGGCAGTACTGGGATTTGAAATGGCAACCAGAGCAGATCCTTAGCCAGAGAGCCACCAGTTTTCCCTAAATTTGAACCTGGAGTGAAATGTACAAAGTGACCTCCAAGTTTATTTAGAGTGTTGCTAAAACAGCTGAAGCAGGGGCACCACACGGATGGGCAGACATGAAAAAGCAATACAGTAATCCCTCACTTATCGCGGTGAGATAGGTTCCAAGGCCGACCGCGATAACTGAATTTCCGCGAAGTAGGGACACCATATTTATTTAATTACTTAACGTGTATTTGGACGTTTTTAAACCCTCCCTGTATTGTTTACAACCCACCATTTACTCTATTAAAAACAGGGACAACTGCTAAGCAATATGAAATCGGTAGATAAGTTTACACTTACTGTATAGCGAATTACACGTAGCTATATATGACGTGATGATGGTGATGAATATGCTGCGCAGTAAAAATGATGATGATGAAGGTGATAATCCCCTGAATGCAGGAGCACGTTAATGCTGAATGTGTGAGATGAGACTTCCTGGTTGATGCAGCACTCCGTCGCTGAGCCAATCAGCAGCACACAGGAACTTAACTGCGTGCTCTGATTGGGTAGCTTCTCAGCCATCCGCCAATAGCATCTCTTGTATGAAATCAACTGGGCAAACCAACTGAGGAAGCAAATACCAGAAGTAAAAAGACCCATTGTCCGCAGACACCCGCGAAGCAGCGAAAAATCCGCGTTATATATTTAGATATGCTTACATATAAAATCCGCGAAGTTGTGAATCCGCGAAAAGTGAACCGCGAAGTAGCGAGGGATTACTGTAAAAGGAATCTCTCCTGTCAAGGTCAGCCCTGCTTCACTGCGTCTGCAGAAAGAGCAGAAAAGAACAGCGAAGCACGTTGGTTTTAACAAAAATGGACTTGTTTAGATGCAGTAATCGCAGAAAAATATGGAATACATAGTTTAATATTAAAGCTGGACAGTACTTGTGTTTTCTTTTAAATACAAAAATTGAAATTTACTATACAGCTACAGTATGTGCTGAAGTCCGCACTACGTGGTAGCATTACCTTTGATTCTTTCGATTCCCGGACCCTCTGGTGGTCTGGGACACGCACCTAAAAAATGGGTTTTGAGGCTCCATCAGGGCATGAATGTATAAACAGATTGCATCTCCACAGAACGTCCGTCTGCCTTCCTAACTTGGAGCTTCCGCCTTTCAGTTCCAAAATGATCCAATTTTTGTATCCCGTTTTCCATAATGAGATGCTGAAACGTGCAAAGAAAGTTTTTTAAAAAAGTCACTGCCACAGACTTCATTAAGGCAGCTGCCAGATCGACGGCCTTTACTGAGCTAATGGAATTGATGTCTAAAGCTACAAGGCTTCACGGGTTCTGAAATTCTTAAAAAAAAAAAAAGAAAAGGGGGTCCTTCCGGTGCGCCCATCCCTCTCGTGGTCCTTGAGTTCAGCACGACGCTTGCAGACAGAACTGTAGACCCGCCCGGGGGGTGTTGTGCGGGTGCCCCTCCCAGACCCTCGCTAGGTTTGAACGACAACTCAGTCTGTCGAAAACACAATGTCGTAGATCTGCCGGTAGTGTTCTACAAAGTGCACCTCCAGGCCTTCAGTGATGAACTCAGGAAGGTCCGAGTAGTCCTTCTGGTTTTCTTCTGGCAGGAGGATACACTGCACTCCGGCTCTCCTCGCCTGGAAAAAAGAAAGCAGAAGTGGGGTAACTGGAGAGAACTTCATATGTCCCCCGGAGGAAATTTGCCTTTTAGAAGCTCTTGAAATAAATAAATAAATAAATACTAGGGCTGGGAACTAATAAAGAAAAAAAATAAAATTAATTAACCTTCTTAGCATTGCATTTTTGGCATAAAAAAAATGACATTTATATTAAACAAGTGAGCCCGCGATTCGCTAGCAAATCGGAAATCCTAGAATGGCAATCAGTTTCTGTTCCATCCGATATGTGGATGGATGACATATCATGGAGGGCGGGTGTGTCTGGGGAAATGTCATTTAATCCTATAAGCATATCTGTACTAAAGCGGTTTCGTTTTGTGGAGACGTGAGTCTGTTGCCTTCGCTGACGCCGACTGCTTGAACAGGTTGTGTTGTTTGGGGGCCACCTACTGACACTGGGAAGCCGCCGCGTCTGACTGTGGGGCGAGCGCCACAGCGCAATATGCGCCTCGGTGGGAAGCCGCTGCATGAAGACATATCATGGAGGGTATGTGCGGTGGTGTGGGCGGTCGCGGCCGGGCGGCTGTACAACCTGGCGTGCATGCTTTACCCCAGGTGCAGTCCACAGGTCGTAGTCTTGTCTCTGTTTTCTCTTTGGTTCGAGCTGCGACTCCTTTCGCAAGCGCGTTGTAGGCGCGCGCGTTGTCACAGTTGGTTTGAGCCGTGACTCCTTTCGCAAGCGCGTTGTATGCGCGCGCGTTGTCACAGTTGGTTTGAGCCATGACTCCTTTCGCAAGCGCGTTGTCTTTTTAGGCCTCATAACATTCTGGCTTTTCTGTGTTACTCCAGTGAGGCCGTCTGCCCTCATGCCAGGATAGTTTTCCTAATTTACGTGAGGTGCAGGTAACTTCCTGGAAAGAGCACATCACATTATGAGGCTACCTGCCCTCCTTCCAAGCCTAATTAGCTTTTCTGCCTTACCTAGGTAAAGTCTGCCCACCCTCCTTTGAGTACGAAGTCCCCTACCATACTTGATGAGGCTAGGGTGCCACCTTGTAAAGACCACCTTTATCCTGTATATTATTAGGATATCCATCCTGATTCTGGCCTCATATCCCTATGGATTTTTCTGGTTTACTTGCAGATGCCATCTCGTCACCTTCCAGTATAGGCTTATCTGTTTAACACTAGAATCCCTGAAGCCTAAGAGAAAACTTGTAATCCCAGGTCACCCTAAATTCCTTCGCACCTCTATCATCAGCGTCTTTTGTTTTGCAAATGTGTCGATCAGCACAAGCAGCCTACTATCCCATCACCCACCAACAGATTTGAAGTCAGTCAGTGTCAGTGTGTTCTTCTCTGCCATCTTCAGCTGGGTGCTGCCTTCCAATACAAACTTCTCTGCATTACAGTTGTGCTTGAAAGTTTGTGAATCCTTTACAATTTTCTATATTTCTGCATAAATATGACCTAAAACATCATCAGATTGTCACTTAAGTCCTACAAGTAGATAAGGAGAAACCAGTTAAACAAATGAGACAAAAATATTATACATGGTCATTTATTTATTGAGGAAAATGTTTGAATATTATATATTTGTGAGTGGCAAAAAGTATGTGAACCTCTAGGATTAGCAGTTAGTGTGAAGGTGAAACTTGAGTCCGGTGTTTTCAATCAATCAGGTGTGAGTGGGCACCCTGTGTTATTTAAAGAACAGGATCTATCAAAGTCTGCTGTTCACAACACATGTTCGTGGAAGTGTATCATGGCACGAACAAAGGAGATTTCTGAGGACCTCCGACAAAGAGTTGTTGATGCTCATCAGGCTGGAAAAAGTTACAAAACCATCTGTAAAGAGTTTGGACTCCAATAATCCACAGTCAGACAGATTGTGTACAAATGGAGGAAATTCAAAACCATTGTTACCCTCCCCAGGAGTGGTCAATCAACAGATCACTCCAAGACCAAGGCGTGTAATAGTCGGCGAGGTCACAAAGGACCCCAGGGTAACTTCTAAGCAACTGAAGGCCTCTCTCACATTGGCTAATGTTCATGTTCATGAGTCCACCATCAGGAGAACACTCAACAACAATGGTGTGCATGTCAGGTTTGCAAAGAGAAAGCCACTGCTCTCCAAGAAAAAAAACATTGCTGCTCGTCTGCAGTTTGCTAAAGATCACGTGGACAAACCAGAAGGCTATTGGAAGAATGTTTTGTGGACGGATGAGACCAAAATAGGACTTTTTGGTTTAAATGAAAAGCGTTATGTTTGGAGAAAGGAAAACACTGCAATTCAGCATAAGAACCTTATCCCATCTGTGAAACATGGTGGTGGTAGTATCATGGTTTGGGCCTGTTTTGCTGCATCTGGGCCAGGACGGCTTGCCTACATTGATGGAATAATGAATTCTGAATTATATCAGAGAACTCTAAAGGAAAATGTCAGGACATCTGTCCATGAACTGAATCTCAAGAGAAGGTGGGTCATGCAGCAAGACAACGACTCTAAGCACACAAGTCGTTCTACCAAAGAATGGTTAAAGAAGAATAAAGTTAACGTTTTGGAATGACCAAGTCAAAGTCCTGACCTTAATCCAATCGAAATGTTGTGGAAGGACCTGAAGGGAGCAGCTAATGTGAAGAAACCCACCAACATCCAAGAGTTGAAGCTGCTCTGTACGGAGGAATGGGCTAAAACTCCTCCAAGCCGGTGTGCAGAACTGATCAACTGTTACCGGAAACGTTTAGTTGCAGTTATTGCTGCAAAGGGGGTCACACCAGATACTGAAAGCAAAGGTTCACATACTTTTTCCAATCACAAATATGTAATATTCAATCATTTTCCTTAATAAATAAATGACCAAGTATAATATTTTTGTCTCATTTGTTTAACTGGTTTCTCTTTATCTACTTTTAGGACTTGAGTGAAAATCTGATGATGTTTTAGGTCAAATTTATGCAGAAATATAGAAAATTCTAAAGGGTTCACAAACTTTCAAGCACAACTATATGTGGAGAAGCCCTGTTGGCGTTAACACCTTACTCTGCTGCCTGGTCTAATGGCAGTGTTGACTTTCTCATTTACTCAATGCTCACTGGCGTTATGAGCTTCTCTTACTTAATCACAATTGCCCAGCCTCATAACCTTAAAAGATAAAAACTGGAAGTTATTCTATAATCAGGCCTTGACGTTCAAGCTGCCTTACTTGAACATATCTGGCCTCATACTCTTGTGTGCTTCTCCATAGCCGACTCAAGGCTTAACAGCCCATCCAGAAAGAATTCAGACCCCTTTACTTTTTTACACTTTTTGTTATGTTGCAACCTTGTGCTAAAATCATTTCATTTTTTTCTCTTATTCATGCAACACTCGATACCCCAGAATGACAAAGCGAAAACTAAAAAAGAAATTTTTGAAATTTTTGCAAATTCATTAACGGTAAAAAGAACAAAATATCACCTTGACATGAGTATTCAGACATTTTATGCAGTACTAAGCTGAAGGCCCTCAGGCAGTGATTCCCGCCTGGTGTCATCTTGAGTTTTGACGTTACAAGCTTCACACACCTGAATTTGGGGGACTTTCTGCCCTTCTTCTCAGCAGAACCTTTCAAGCTCTCTGTCAGATCAGAGGAGACTGTCAGTTGACAGGTATGTTTAGGTCTCTCCAGAGATGTCTGATTGGCTTTAGGTCTCGGCTCTGTCTGTGTCACTCAGGGACGTTCACAGAGTTGACCCTAAGCTACTCCTGTGTTGTCTTTGCTTTGTGGTTAAGGTGAACCATCGGCCCAGTCTGAAGTACAGAGTGGTCTGGAGCGGGTGTTCATTAAGGATATCTGTGTACTTTTGCACCATTTAGCTTTCCCTCAATGCTGTGTAGTCACCCAGTTCCTGCCACTGAAAAACAACCCCACAGCCACAACACTTCGCCATTGGAATGCTGCACAGGTGATGAGCAATTTCCGGTTTCCTCCAGATGCGACGCTTAGAATTGAGGCCAGGCAGTTCTAACTTTGGTTTCATCAGTCCTGGAAATCACAGCCTAGAGAGTCCTTTAGGTACCAGGTGGGCTTCATGTGCCGTCTGGCACACTCTGTCATAAAGTCCAGGGGCCTCATGTATAAACGATGCGTACGCACAAAAATGTTGCGTATGCCCGTTTTTTCACACTCGCATCGCGATGTATAAAAACTAAACTTGGCATAAAGCCACGTACAGTTTCATGTCAGCTCAATCCTTGCGGTACGCAAGTTCTCCGCTCGGTTTTGCAAACTGGCAGCACCCAGCGTCAAAGCAGTGCTTTTATTCCAGTGTGGTTTCCATTTCTTTTTTAGATCCACATCCCTGACGCGGCTCTATCATATACACTGAAATTAACCATTTATTAGTTTAACCCCTTAACCGCCCTCTGCCGGATATATCCGGCATCGTAGCTTTATTGCTGACGCCTTACTGCCGGAATTATCCGGCACATTTGCCTGTGGTTATGTGAATGCCTGGCGCATAGTATAACTGACAGTTTGGCGTGGGTATTATTACTACGTTGTATTTCGACAACTCTGCGCTTGTATTGGCCGATCACGTGATGTGATTTGAAAGTGAAAGCTGTGAATATGGCGAAACGTAAACTGACTTCAAGTGAGGTTTTGCAGGCGATTTTGGACAATAATTCTGATCATGATTGTAGCAGTTCTGAAGAAGATTTTAGCGACAATGATGATCAGCAACGTGCGCTGCATGATACTGTGAATGACGACGCATCGGATGATGGCGATGAGTGGGTGTATCCCCAGCATCTCAACTGGACTGCTGCCCGTTATCTGAGCCAGATATGAAAGATCCAAACCGTGACCGCTTGTTCAAGCTACGTCCTTTGATTGACCATTTATTTGAAACATTTCAGCAGGTGTTTCAGCAGGTAAATACTGCTTGAATAAATGTAAAGTAAAAAAACGAAAATTGTTCAGATTTCTCCTGGCATGGGGAATATTTAGGGAGTTGGCGGTTAAAAGGTTAAGGCATCCGATTGTAATTAACCTGTAACAATATAATGGTCCACGGAATGACCAAAATATTCCAAATACCATAGCTGCACATGCGTTAGTTTTCATGCTGACTGGGATTTATGTAGCAGAAGAACGTGGAAGTTGACGAAAGGCACAGATTTATGCATCTGGATTTTTTTGTGCGTACGCACATTCGCTGTTTTGTTTGTACACCATGTTTTATTGTGAATTCTACGCACGCCGTTATGTATGAGGCCCCAGATCAGTAGAGTGTTGCAGTGGTGGTTGTCCTTCTGGAAGATTCTCCCAACTATAAACTGGTTCTCTAGAGCTCAGCCAGAATGACCATCAGATTGTTGGCCACCTCTCTTCTCCCCCGATTGCTCAGTTTCACCTGTTGGTCAGCTCTAGGAAGAACTAAGGTTATTCCAAACTTCTTCCATTTAAGAATCATGGAGGCCACTGTGCTCTTGGGAACCGTCAACACTGCAGAGATTTTTTTGCATACTTAAAAGGCACATTTGCGCCTCGACACTCCCGCCTCTAATCTCTACAGGTAATTCCTTCGAAATCACAGCTTGGGTTTTGTCAGCTATTGGATCTTTTATAGACAGGTGTGTGTCTTTCCTGATCACCTGCAATCAACTGAATTAACCACAAGTAGACTCCAAATAACGTGTAGAAACATCTCAATGATGATCAATAGAATGGGATGCACCGGAGCCAAATTTCAAGTGTTACAGCAAAAGGCTCAGAATTCGTGCGTCAGTGAGATGTTTCAGTTTCCGATTTTTAATAAATTTACAAAAATTCCTAAAATCCTGTTTATGCTTTATCATTCTGGTGCAGTGAGTGTTGTTTGATGAGGGAAAATAATTTAAATGATTTCACCACAAGGCTGCAACACAGAGAAATTTGTGGAAAAAGTGAAGGGCTCTAAATACTTTCCGAAGGCACTGGATGTCCCCACATCCCTTGAGGACATCTGCTTTCTTCCAACAATGTTTCTTCAGAGAAATCAATGCCTGGCTTTGTATATTAGCAGCCGTTTTCTGGTGAACCTAGTCTTGCATTAACTGATGATGATCGCCCTCCCCTTACTCACAGGGGTTGTCCCTACTTTATTAGGGGCTGTATGAGATTATATTACTGCACGTTTCTCTCTGCTGTACCCCAAGGCTGTCTGGCCTCCCATCCCTCTGTATTTGTTACAGTCATACTTTCCTGGCCTTTTAAGTATATCATGTACTGTACGATATCTTCAGAAAGAACTGGAAATATGCCAACTTTCGATCATCATAATGGCATTGTCAGTAAGGAAGTATTAAAATTTTACACTATATCCAAACACATATCGCTTCCTATTTGCTATTGTTTGATTCGCTGGTGCACTCTTTCAAACAAATGAGTATATACAGACCAAAGCTCTTTTACTGACCACTTTTCTCAGCACATATTGTACAAAATAAAACTAAAATGCACGGGTTCCTATCACATTGGCCACAATTGTATTGGTTTTCCTTTGCCGTACTTGAGGGTGCCCTGCCTAAAAACCTGATTTATTTACTGCCATCATACTAGAAGATTCATGGCCTCCTGTTCTTGCATTTTTTTCTTTTTGCTTTATTTACAGCTCACTGGCCTGCTTTCTGTCCTACTCCCGACCTACAAACCATTTAGCTCTCTTATGAATTTTCCAGTCTTAATTGGAGGCTATTTCTAATTTTCCCCAACAACAGCTTGGCTTGTTTCACAAATAAGTGGTCATTCAGTCTGCCTCATTTACTTAGACAGCATGTCGTCACTCTACTCCTGTTCACCCACAAAAGTCCTCTGATTCTGGCAGTCAGACTTCGGAATGACCTCCCAAAATTAAGGAGATCAGCTGACTCAATTCATTCTTTTAAAAAACTAGGGGGCGTTGCCCCCTGCTCGCTTTGCTTGCCCGCACCTTCCCATCCCCCCCCCCACCCCCGGGGGTGGTGGTGGTGGGAGGGGCTGAACACAAGCTGAGGAGATGCGGTCTGATCAGCTGCTGTCTTTCTGCTGCTGCTGCCGAGCTGCGTGTTCTGCTTGTCGTGCTGCGCGTCGATCATTTAAAAGCCTGTACAGCAGCCATCCTTTTGTCTCACTGCCTTGTCTCGCGGGACGTCAAACTGTCTTCCGAGAAGATCACGTATTGTCTCCTTTCAAGATTTTTTTTTATAATAGAGAGACAACTTTAAACTCATCTGTTCAGGAAGGCTTTGAACTTAACCTGACATTCTGCCTCCTCTTTCAGTTTACCTCTCAGTCGAGATAAGCAAGTTAATTTGTATGTGTGTGTGTGTGTGTGTGTGTGTGTGTGTGTGTGTTATATCACAAATGATGTTATTTGCTAGGTTTTCTTTTAGTATTTTACTCTGGTTTGTCTTTAATTCTATTTAATGCTTTGTATATCCTGTATTTATTGTTCTATGCAGAAAATTTGTATCCAATGTTGCATAATAATAATAATAATAATTCATTACATTTACATAGCGCTTTCTCAGTACTCAAAGCGCTATCCACACAGGGAGGAACCGGGAAGCGAACCCTCAATCTTCCACAGTCTCCTTACTGCAAAGCAGCAGCACTACCACTGCGCCACCAACAGCATATACCTTGCTGTTCTTTCTGAGACTCTGGGAAAGGTGCTATATAAATAAAATATATTATTATTAATTCTGTTGAAAATATTTTAATTTTACAGTAGCTAAATATGACTCTAAGTAAAATTTACTTTTGAGTGTTTTATTTCAGTGTGTTTAATTTTAGAATTAGTTAATCACTCTTAACTTGTGAGCTCAGAGCTTATGTGGGAAATGTTCTGTAACTGAAACAACAGGCAGGTACAAACACGCTCATTAATATTCATGAGGAAATTTTCCAAGAGTATCTAATTTAGGACCAGATAAAATTCTGGGGTGTTTATGCCAAATTGACATGAACAGGAATTCTGGGAAAATAAGACTAAAATTGTTTAAAAGAGTGTCATTGTTTAGTAGAATGTATATGCTTCAGCTTAGATAAACTGACCAGTGTGTATATGCTTGCAAGAATATATGTAATGGAGGATTGGGATTCTAAAATGAACACTTTTCAAAAGTTACTTAATTAACAAACAGACTCATGGGAACATGTCAGTTGTTTCAGATTTTTAACTAATGCAAATATCTTGCATAAGGTAGCCAGTATGAAACTACAAATTCAAAGGATTTTAAAAGAAGCCATGAGGAGGAGAGAGAAAGAAATAAGAGCCGGAGAGAAGACAACCTGGTCAGACTTTGCCACCTATAGACCATCCATCTGCTCCCAAGCATGGCTGAAGGAAACAAAGACTGCAGCAAGCAAAGCTACAGCCACCTGAAACGAAGCTTGTTGTGTGACCCTAAATTGAATCGTTCAGCTTATATGTTTTCATATCTAACACTTACACCTTGTTTCTCCTTGAAATAAACGATAAGTAACGATTGAAATAGTTTGAGTATTGCTTGCTGAAGTTATCCTGTTGCTTACTGACATTTAGCAATGACCAATGATTGTTAACAAAACAAACACTGTCTATTTAGGTTACATACTGTCGGGGTAGTGACTAGCCCGTGGATTCTGTTAGATTGTCTCGTCCTTTCAAAGGTAGGCATCGGGATATAAAAGCCCAACAGGTATGGAGGTTCCTGGCTTTTGCTAGGACACTCTATAAAGTGTAGCCCTTTCAAGGGAAGCAATCTGAAGATTGATCGCCACAAATCCCGGGCAGGGACACCTCATGAGTGGAGTGGCTTCTAGCTCCTGGTAAGGTATCAAAGTTGAGGTAGCTGGCCTTGGCCAGTGTTAACATATTGTTGCTTTGTACTTGAGCTAATCTGTGCTGAGTGAACGATGAACAGATAAAGTTTTGCAGGACATGCGTGTGAATCAAGGCTAACAATTTAGACATTTGCAATATTAACTTGTCAATCTCAGAGGTTAAAGTGCCTTTTCTGGACACGTTTACAACACAAAACACAGAGGTCAGCCAAGAAATGTACCGTAAACACTGTATATAATTATTTTTTCAAAGGTAGTTTGTTTTGAAAGCATTGCTCTGGATAAAAATCCACCCTCTGGGAGTCTGCAGTCATGGCACATGTAACAATTCCAAATACATTACTCCAGTATTACTTAAGACTTAATCACATCCTCTCTCCTCACTAGTGGTCCTACATTCTCAGTGCCTGATGGTCTTTTGGATCCTAGTTTCTGTTTGACACAATGTAATGTGTGAGACTTGAACCTCCATGAAGGGCTTACCGCAATGGTCTTCTCCTTGATTCCACCCACTGGCAGTATCTTCCCAGTTAAGGACACCTCGCCAGTCATGGCTACATTTTGTCGGATTGGCTTGTTTTTAGCCAGAGAGAGAAGTGCTGTGATGATAGTACAGCCAGCGCTGGGACCATCTTTTGGGGTGGCACCCTGCCAAAAGAGAAAATGAATTGTACTGACATTTCCACTAAAAGCAGACAAAAAGATGAAGGCTGAAATAAAAAACAAATGTGCAGACTTCCTGTAAAGTAACTCCAAGCACCCTTCGAATATTTTAAAAAAATACAGCTGAGCCCCCAGAAAAGTCAAAAGATGACAGACGCAGGTGCCACGTTTCAAAGCAAGTGGCCAGACTTGAATTCTTAAGTCGGCGGAGCAGCATTTGTTATTTTCTTATAGTTGATTTATTAAAATGTATTCTTTGCATGCATGCGTTTGGACAACACCTCACAAGTTGCAGCTTGTTTTAGGTTTATTATAATGAAGATTAACTAGGGGTGACCTGCCATGGAATCTGAGACAGTGTCAAGCTAACAAGCTTAAGAACGCCTTGCCCAGGATCTTACCTCAGGAACGTGCAAATGCAGATGGGATGATACCAGAAAGTCGTTTTCTGGATCCTCCTTTATCAAGAATGACCTGGCGAAGGTATAAGCGATCTTCGCACTCTCCTTCATGACATCTCCCAGCTGACCTGTCACTTCCAAAGACCCTTCTTTGATCTCCTCCTTACCTCTTTTGGCAAGTGGTCTGCGTAAGGACGTCTCAATAAACAAAGTGGATCCACCTGAAAGACAACAGTGAGGCTGTGAAGAGAATAGATTATGGTGTCTATACTGTACTTATTATGACTCTTGACATTCTCTTAACTGAAAATGGGATGTATAGCCAGCATTCTAAAGATTACAAATTCTTTTCTTTCTAAGCAGATTTTCCTGTAATATTTTATTAAGAAACACAAATTTCTTTATCCACTTTACAAACAAGTAAATGGCATCATCAACCAAAACTTTAGCAAAATGAAACACGGTCTTTCGTAATGGAAGGATGCACATTTTCTTCTCTGTTCACAGTTCTTCTTCTTTCTGTGTCCAGTCAAATACAAAACGTCCAGAAATTTGCGGCTAAGACGGCTTCATCATTGGTTTATTGGATGCCTTCCATTGTGCAATGATGGTCTAATCTGGGCCAGATCAGCAGGGGCCTCATGTATAAACGGTGCGTACGCACAGAAATGCTGCGTACGAACCTTTCCACGCTCAAATCGCGATGTATAAAACCTAAACTTGGCGTAAAGCCACGCACATTTCCACGGTAACTCATTCCTTGGCGTACGCAATTTATCCGCCCGGTTTTGCAGACTGGTGGCACCCAGCGTCAAAGCAGTGCTACTGTTCCTGTGTGATCACCCTTTCATTCTTAAATCCACATTCCTGGCGCGGCTTTATAAGTACACTGAAATTAACTGCATATTGTTTATTAGTGTAATGCATCTGATTGTAATTAACCTGTAGCAATATAATGGTCCAGGGAATAGCCATAGTATTCCAAATACCATAACTGCTTTAGCGTTGTAACTCTCACTGCATCTTCTTTCAGCTGATCCCGTTAAGGGTTGCCACAGCAGATCATCTTTTTCCACATTACTCTCACTGCACCACTCAGAGTATTTATATCACTGTATCTGAGTGGGAAATCACAGCAGCAGCTGATTGGAAAGAGAAATATCGGTACACAGCATGAAGCAGATGCTGCCTGAGCCACAGCAAACGCTTTAGTCCCTGTACGGACTTCGCGGTTTAGAAACAGTTTCATCCCAAGGACTCTAAACACACTAAATCAGTCCATCAAGTGCTCCTTGTAGAAATATTTGGACTTATAAGTACAATTACCCCACTGTAAACTTGCACTACAGTTATAATATTGCACAACCTGCGCCACTTTATAAAGCGCGTATTTACATGTGATGACGGTATTCATTTCTAAGACGAAATGCAGCAAAACATGTAGATTATATTATACAGATAAAACTTTAACTTCATTTAAATAATCTGTATTGTTTATAATTAAACATGTGAGGACACGGTGCCTTGCGCTAGCTAGTTCAGTAATTGTTCCTGCCTTGCGCTGTATTCTTGCTGGTGCTGACGCGACACTGGAAAGATAGACGGATATAATAATTAAACACGTACTACTAAGATATTTCAATGTTCCTTAAAAGTTTTGAAGAATCGAAGTTCTAAGCTTACAGATGGCTTCACGTCTATTACATAGCTTATTGTGTGGCGATTGAGTTTTTGGAGAAAGAAAAGTAAGGACAGGAATTGGAGGTTAGTACGTTTGAAAGAGACAGTACTGCTGTGATAAATTATTTAATTGAAGGTCGCACATGGCGCAGCAAGCTTCTTGCGTGAGACATTAACAAGCACTGCGCCACTGTGTTCCCATGTTTAATAACATGCTTTCATTCCTATCATCATGAAAAAGATATCACGTATACATCTCAGTATTTTAATTATTCAGAGAGCTGTAATATCAAGAATGTAATGGATTATGTGTCCTGTCGGAGAAAGAGAAAGCCCGTTTAAAAAGCAGGTAGTGATTCATACACATAGAGCACATAGAAGATCAAATACAGAACAAAGCATTTAACATGCCACTTTAGTTACAATAGGATTTGAGAAACTAGTAAATTAAACGATTTTAAGATGAACTTTATGATGTTCTACTTTAATGGCAAAATAAACTACGTGATTAAAGTGGAAATTTCGAGATTAAAGTTGACATTTCGTGCTTTTTTCCCCACTGTGTGCCTTTTTTTTGTCTGTACCCTAATAAGCTTTCATATGACACTCAGACGGTGGGCTACGACTCGCTTTTTCACGGCGACTTTGATATGTGATTTCTTTTTTATTTCGGGCACTGTGCGACTTTGTGAAGTTGAGCCTTCGAGTTTCTCCGACACTCTGTCACTCGATCAGCTTCCTTTTGTTGATTATACCACTGTTTAAACCAACAAGTAGAACGTTTTTCCTTTACCTCCACTTGGTATTCCCTGAAATTCTTATATTTTCTCCCGTGCTTTTCCCATTGTCTTTTCACAGCAGGCTATTTATATTGATTTGCATATTCAAAGAGGCGTAATTCTGGGAGGAGTTGGGGCGGGACAGAAGGCGCGTGCACGTGCGTTACTTTTCACGCAAATCGGGATTTATGTAGTAGAAGAACGTGAAAGTATGCATGCGCACAGATTCCTGCATCTGGATTTTTCTGTGCGTACGCACAATCCCGCTTTTGTGCTTACGCCATGTTATAGTGTGAGTTCTACGCACGGCGTTATACATGAGGCCCCTGGTGATTAGGATCTTGGACAGCACCACACTCTCACAGAGCTCCACATCAGCTAGTAGGAGACCCCATATCTGCAAGATGGTCTTGCATCTTGGCACACCAACTGTAATGCAATATAGAGTTCTCCACAATGTGTAAGGCAGACCGCGGTCAGGGGCCAGTTCTCCTTTAACCGGAAAATCAGAGGTGTTCAGTTTGCTCTTCCACATGGCGATTTGGTTCTCTACCTGAATTCTTTCTAAGACCCATGGTCTTGACAGGAAGCTCTTTCTGGATCTGAGCTATCGTGCTGCAGGTTAGCGTCCAGATGGGGGTGTTGAGTGTCTGTCTCCTGCTTCGCTCTCTCGGAGTCTGCAGAGAATTCCCTTCGAATGTGAGGTGGGGCTCAATCTCAATGAGCATTTTCTGCACTAGAGTTGGCTTCAAGCATCTCGTTATGATTCACAATTGGTGCAAACTGAGATTTCTTGTAAACAGCAACCAATCAAAAGTGCTATGCAGCAAAATGAAGGCATTCTTGGATTAAACAATCAAGATGAAAACAAGTGTCTGGAGCTATTTAGATGAACACTACCTGCTGTCTAAAAGATTTTGGAAATTGAGTGTCTATTTCCAACATCACTATCTAAAATACTAACAAGCATTCTTGAAGCTTGCTACTAATAACAACACTTCTGAGAGAGAAAAGGTATTGAGGATGTTCAGTGCCCTCCATAATGTTTGGGCCAAAGTCACATTTTTCCTTGATTTACCCCTCTGCTCCACAGTTTAAAATTATAAATCAAACAATTCAGACATGCACTGGAACTTGTTTTGTTGTGGATTACCATTTTATGTAACTGCCTTTAGCTTCTTTTTAATGCCTTCATGGCACTTTTTGCTTTAAATAATTATTTATTTTAAAATGTTTCTTGTTTAGTTCTTCAACGAAAGATTTCTAAGTTTTCTGTTTTTTGAGAGGCACTTTTGACATTTGGGATAGTTAAGTTTATTTTTGAAGCTTCTACACAATTAGTCTTGTGTAGGCTGAAGCAGTCTTTGGGGTTATGGCTCAACCCTATTTTGAGATCTTATCCAGTTAATAATAGGAAGCCTGGCCTGGCTTGGCTTAAAGAAGGTCTTGGAGGCCTCACATCTTTTTTTTAGCTATGGGTTCGACGCCAACTCACGACAGATATCAGTTTTTGATTTTTAATAAATTAGAAAACTTCCAAAAAAATAAAGTGTGCAGATTTTCATGGAATGGGAAAAAAGCTCGAGTATGCATTTTAATGGCCCTGTAGTCTCACGGATCATAGACTACCTGAACAACAGACAACAGTTTGGGAGGCTCAGAGACTGTGTGTCAGAAATGGTGGTGTGTAATACTGGATAAAGTAACTTTCCTGTCTCCCTTCCTGTTTAGTCCTCTACGCAACAGACTTCCAGCACAAAACCAGTGCTTGTCATCTACAGAAACTTTCAGATGACTCTTCCATCATAGGCTTCATTAATAATGGGAGACGAGTCAGAGTACAGGTGGCTTGTAGAAGACTTCATCTTGTTGTGCAGGAAGAACTATTGAGACCAATCACCATTCAGGAGGATTATATGGAAGTGGTGCAGACTTACAAGTACCTGGGGGTTCAGATAAACAACACCTGGACTGGCCGGACAACACAATGGAGCTGTAAAAGAAGGCTGTACTTCATAAGGAGACTTAGGACCTTTGACGTGTGCAGCAAGCTGCTTGAAATGCTCTACCAGTCCGCAGTACCCAGTGTGGTGTTCTACACTGTTGTCTCCTGGCGAAACAATTGGATGTCAAAAGACACACAATGTCTGAAAAAACTTATCAGGAAGGCCTGCTCCATCACAGGGCTAACCCTGGACACACTAGAAGCTGTTGTGGAAAAGAGGAGGATGGCAAAATTGGGTGCCATCATGAAAAATCCCCTCCAGGAGCACTTTTAGCCACAGGCTCATTACACTGTGGTGTGTTAAAGAAGTATCTCTGGGGGTCTTTTATGTCTGCTGCTATCAGGTAGTCCAATGCCTCTCCAGTCATCTCAAACTAAATGCTTATACTGTGTGGAGACCAGGGGTGCGCAGAGCCGCCCCTACTCGACACAGGCAGGCAGAGAAACACGGTTTTACCACACAACACTCGTTTTATTAATCTTCCCCTTGGGAACTTTTCTACTCTGTTCACAATATAACCACACACTTCTAGTATACAGTACCATACACTACAAGGTCGTATTATTCCTTTTCTTTCCAGAAGCATCACAGTGGCAAAGTGGTAGCGCTGCTGCCTTGCAGTAAGGACACCTGGGTTTGCTTCCCGGGTCCCCTGTGCGTGGAGTTTGCATGTTCTCCCAGTGTCTGCGTGGGTTTCTTCCCACAGTCCAAAGACATACAGGTTAGGTGCATTGGCAATCCTAAATTGTCCCTAGTGTGTGTGTGTGTGTGTGTGTGTGTGTGTGTGCGTGCGTGCGTGTGCCCTGCAGTGGGGTTTGTTCCTGTCTTGAGCCCTATGCTGACTGGGATTGGCTCCAGCAGATCCCTGTGACCCTGTGTTAGGATATAGCGGGTTGGACGATGACTGACTGACTGACTTTTCTTTCCTCTTTTCTGCCTCCACTCCCTCTCTGGTAAACTGCGTCTTCTTTCTCCCAACTCTTGTCCCAGATCCTGGAAGTGTCCCAATTGATTCATCAGTATCACCTGGAATCACTTCCAGGTGTGATGGAAATCCTTTGCCAGACTATTCAACTCCCCCTGGCAACCCCCATGGGAACCAACAGGGCTGCATGAAAATCTCACTCCCAGTCTGCACTAGAGGAACCCGTGGTGATACAGCTGCCCAGGAGAGCTGCCCTCTGGTATCCCAGGGGAGGTAACACCTCGCAGGAGCTCTCCCCCAAGGAACTTCCATCCCGCTGATGTCCCGGCCAGACAACGACCGTGGACGTCTGTCACAACTTGAAGTTCATTTTGCAATTCATGCACAATGTATATTTATTAGTGATTGAATGATTTATCAATTGACTGATTTTATTATTTGTCTTGCAATTCTGCATCTTTATTTTTTACGTTTCTATTGCTGTATGCACCTAAGTTCCCCCCTGGAATTAATGTTTATGTACCATATATACTCATGTAAATTGGGTCTTGAAACCCGAAAAATCGATCATAAAATCAGACCCCGACTTATACGCCCGTTCAAAAATACGACACTTAATTTTTTTTTTTTTTAAATCTTCTTGCCTCCTCCAATCGCGCATCAGTTTCTCAGACGCATCACAATTTGTTGCAGCAGCGCAGTTACAATTTCTTTTGCCACTTCAATGACTTTTAATTTAAAACCAGCTTCATATTTTCTTCTGATCGAATGCTCCATCGTAGATAAGGGGATGCTCTTACGATAAAGGTGTATGAGACACAAAAAACACAAAACTGTGCAAAAGTCGCTTTGGAATAGTTCGGGTATTACCGTGTGGTCACGTAGGCACAATACATAGAAAAAAAAGGCTGTGTGCTCCGTGGTTACTGTCTCACGTGGGCGTTAGCATATTGTAATCTCTTGGACCAATAGCGTCACTTTCCACATTCGACTAATACAACCGACATTATAAAATACCGGAAATTATATGGAAAAAATCAAGCCCTGACTTATCCGCGGGAGAACTTAAACGCAAGTATATACAGTAGTATAATCTAATCTAGAAGGTGAAGGGGTTTGAATACTTTTCTGACTACACTGTAATCACTGTAACAACACTCTAAAATGCAAGAGATTCAACTTTAATTCATATTTTAATTTTTAAAATTTTATAATTCTAGTATTTTTTTTTAATTTCATGCTTGTTATCTTTAGTCTGTGTACCTCAGTTAAACATTGGAAATGGGGGAGCATTATTCTTCATCTCATTTTTGAATTGTGTTTGATGGGCTGTTAGACACAAAGAGAGGACAAGACCTTACCCATAGCAGTCCATGCCAATCCCATTACAACCCCTGGAGGTGTGATGTCATACATCCTGTCCACAGTGAAGATGGGCTTGCCCACAAAATCCTGGAGATTTTCTACCGTCACCTGGACAGAGGTGGCCTCCCCATTCACAATGCGAAACGCTGACTTTCTGAAAACCTGGAAAATGGAATGGAGTTACTGGATGAAGAGAAGTGACAAGTCTAAGGTGACTACTGAGCAGGTTCTCCTGGGTGTTTGGGTTTACCTTCTCTACTTGCTTCTGTAAGTTTCGCACACCACTCTCGCGACAGTATTGTTTAATGAGGACTGTTAGTGCCTCTGATGTGATGCTCGTCTTCTCCTCATCCAGTCCACACAGTGCTCTCAGTTGTGGGACTAGGTATCGCTAAAGAAAAGAAGCAAATAATATGATAAAGCACATTGCAAAATATCATTATACTGGTAAACACATTGGAGCATTTGTTGAGTGCCATGAATGCCCATAAATTGAGGTGATTCACCCCATCACTCTCAGCAGTCTTTCATTTTGTTTTCACTTCAGGTCCAACACGTCATTTATTTTGCATGGCACCTCTTAAGGGGTGCAATTCACCACACAAATGGATGGATTTGACCTGCTCTGAGTTATACGTTGGCTAGTGAAAAATCTGAACTGGTAACAATGAATTTTCAGATTTCAGTTTTCCACCCAGAATGGGGTCACTACTTTTCAATTTGCAAAAATTCTTTTTTTTTTCAAGCAAGTCTGAATTTTGCACCTTCACCAAAACTATATTTGCTTCTGTGCCGGGCATGCTATTCTGCTACAATTCTGGTTTACAGATTCTCCATTTAGCCATAAGATCATAATTCTAACAAGTTATGCATTTTTATCATGTTTTTAAATATCATCATTTGATGTGCGAGGGGGTTTCATATTTTGAATTACATGGTAACAAGTGTAGCATATTGTGGCAACAACTCAGGAAACTGGAGGGGATGAAGACTGTGACTGAAATTGCTCTCTAAAGCCGATGTCAGATTACGTGACTTCTAGATGTAGGGTATGTCTGGCTTGCTGACTGTGGTTGCCGATGAGGATGAGAAAACATTATTAACTGTAATGATTATAAGTATTTAACTCACAAATATCAAGGACTGTATTTTGCATCAATCATGCTGCAGAGAGCTACAGTGCATCCGGAAAGTATTCACAGCGCATCACTTTTTTCACATTTTATGTTACAGCCTTTTTCTAAAATGGATTAAATTAATTTTTTTCCTTAGAATTCTACATACAACACCCCATAATGACAACGTGAAAAAAGTTTACTTGAGATTTTTGCAAATTTATTAAAAATAAAAAAATTGAGAAAGCACATGTACATAAGTATTCACAGCCTTTGCCATAAAGCTCAAAATTGAGCTCAGGTGCATCCTGTTTCCCCTGATCATCCTTGAGATGTTTCTGCAGCTTCATTGGAGTCCACCTATGGTAAATTCAGTTGATTGGACATGATTTGGAAAGGAACACACCTGTCTATAGAAGGTCCCACAGTTGACAGTTCATGCCAGAGCACAAACCAAGCATGAAGTCAAAGGAATTGTCTGTAGACCTCCGAGACAGGATTGTCTCAAGGCACAAATCTGGGGAAGGTTACAGAAAAATTTCTGCTGCTTTGAAGGTCCCAATGAGCACAGTGGCCTCCATCATCCGTAAGTGGAAGAAGTTCGAAACCACCAGGACTCTTCCTAGAGCTGGCCGGCCATCTAAACTGAGCGATCGGGGGAGAAGGGCCTTAGTCAGGGAGGTGACCAAGAACCCGATGGTCACTCTGTCAGAGCTCCAGAGGTCCTCTGTGGAGAGAGGAGGTCCTTCCAGAAGGACAACCATCTCTGCAGCAATCCACCAATCAGGCCTGTATGGTAGAGTGGCCAGACGGGAGCCACTCCTTAGTAAAAGGCACATGGCAGCCCACCTGGAGTTTGCCAAAAGGCACCTGAAGGACTCTCAGACCATGAGAAAGAAAATTCTCTGGTCTGATGAGACAAAGATTGAATTCTTTGGTGTGAATGCCAGGCGTCACGTTTGGAGGAAACCAGGCACCGCTCATCACCGGGACAATACCATCCCTACAGTGAAGCATGGTGGTGGCAGCATCATGCTGTGGGGATGTTTTTCAGCGGCAGGGACTGGGAGACTAGTCAGGATAAAGGGAAAGATGACTGCAGCAATGTACAGAGACATCCTGGATGAAAACCTGCTCCACAGCGCTCTTGATCTGAGACTGGGGCGACGGTTCATCTTTCAGCAGGACAACGACCCTAAGCACACAGCCAAGATATCAAAGGAGTGGCTTCAGGACAACTCTGTGAATGTCCTTGAGTGGCCCAGGCAGAGCCCAGACTTGAATCCGATTGAACATCTCTGGAGAGATCTTAAAATGGCTGTGCACTGACGCTTACCATCCAACCTCTTGGGGGTTTGCAGTCTCTTCTAATTCACCAAGAATAAAGAAATTGCTTTTTATTTTAAATTGGTGTTTTTGTCTTCCGTTGTTTTCGACTTCAGCGTCCACACTGACATTGTGACTGGACCGTGTCAATTTACACAAGTGAAAATCGCTGGGCATGTCATATTTAGGACTACATGCCAAAATTCCAAGAACCCTATTGTCGGAGAGCCAACAGTGTGTTGCCTGACAGAGCCTGTGCTGTAAGAAGGGTTAACAGGCACAGCAAGTTCAGCTGGATTTTGTTTTCTCTTTTATCATTCTGTACATAAAATGCAATATATCAGGCAGATGAGCTTCTTTTCTATTTTTGAGATCCAAAACATAATCTCTCTTTATTCCTTGTTGCTACATTATATACAGTGCCCTCCATAATATTTGGGGACAAAGACACATTTTTCCTTGATTTAACCCTCTGTTGCCACAGTTTAAAATTACAAATCAAACAATTCAGACATTGTGATTAAAGAGCACATTGCAGACTTTCACTTAAGGGTATCAGCATACATTATGGACACACATTGTAGAAATGACAACACTTTGGCACAGCTCTGAATAATGGAAACTGCAGACTCCAAAGAGTAGAAGCTGGCCGAGGTATCTTATGAAGCAATGAAAGCCACCTGAGGATTTACAAACACCTGGGACACCAAATGTTCTAAACATTAAGGTGCCCTGAAATGGGGGGAACCATGCAGATGTGCAAATACCCTTAAATGAAAGTATGCAATGTGCACTTTAATCACATCTGAATAGTTTGATTTGTAATCTACAACTGTGGAACAGAAGGGTAAATCATGGAAAAATTTGTCTTTGTCTCAAACATTATGGAGGGCACTGTATATTGTACTTCTATAGGAGCATTCATTGTTTGTCAACACTCATCCCCACGACTAAAGAGAAACTGAAACCTGTTTGATTTTATCGAAGAGAGTCTTGGGAGTAGCTGGAGTGAGTCATTGGGTATGTCACATTACGCAACCGGCCTTCACGGGAGCACACTGCCAACTGGCCCCGATTATGTAGCTAAAGGTTATGACCGAAAATCGCTGGAAAAGTCGTCTAATGTGACATGGCCTTAACCGATTGTGATTTGTCCCAAACTGAAATTTGTTTTTTTTTTTTGCCTTTTTTTCAGAAACCTCATGTTACACTTGTCAACACATTCCGTGGTTCTTTCCAAGATCTTGAACATAATAGAACCCAGTCCCTAAAGTATATAAAGTATAAGCCTTTATTTTAAATAAAGGGAAATATATATTAATAATATAAAGAAGAAACAAAGCCCAAACAGCAAACAATTGTCTGGACTGCTTGGTCTAACCAAAAAGGTACACTCACAACTTGCTTAGTTTCTCAAATTATTACTTTTTCGCGTCACACATTTTTTTTGTTGATGGCTTGCCCAATCTTCCATCAAACTCAAACTGGGTGGCACTCAAAGTCTTGTGAGGTCCTGGTGACAACCTCTGCTGGTGGTCCCCTGTAAACTTACTTGACATAACAAGGATTCTGCCTCCAAGCAGCTATCCTTTAAGGTCTAATACAGTGACTGACTTCTGCTGGCCAGTTCAGAGTACACTTTCTGGTGCCATTTGATTTTTCAGACCATTTACTAGTGAGTCCCTCATTCTTGTGATGTTGGGATTTTTTCCACCTCACGACTAAGAGTTTCTTTTCAGAGTAACTTTCAACACGCACATATAAGTATCAAACTGTGTTGTGTTAGTAAATTCTTAATAATAATCTATTATAAAAAAAAATTTGGGGACGAGACGAGTCTTTTTTTTCTGCAATGAGACAAGCTGTTTTGAAGAGAGACACGTTCACATCCCGCGAGGCGTTCAAGTCACATCATACTTACAACCTTTGGAAGCAAGTCCCGTGAGACAGTGACTTTTGCAAGTCGCGCCCTACTTACAACCATTTTCAAACAAGACCACGGTCAGCTAACCTCTCAGTTGTTGGAATGCTTTTGGCAGACACACTTCCTGTGCTCTCAGCTCTTAAAAATTTTGTATGTTCTAGATGACACGTCAACGACTAAGCAAAGAAGAAAGAGCAGCGTGTCGAAAAAGAGACCCAAAAGCGTTGGATTGAAAAAAATGCAAAAAAGAAAGCAAAAAAGGACAATGATGTGCAAATTCTGAAAATAAGTAATAACCAGCCCCTCCTGCGAGACTAGACTTTATGCCAAGAGATTTAACCATGCCTGGGGTCGGAAAAAGACAAAGTAGAACGGCGTAAAGAATTCAAAAACGGTGCGATGCACATGCAGAGCAGGTTAGAGATAATGGAAATAGGAAAATTCGAAAGTCTCAAAAAAAATATGATAGTAAAGATCGTATTGGCGCAAACAGACGGAAAATATTACTCAGTGAAATAACGGAACAGCGAAAAGAGATCGCATAGTGTTTGAGGATGTCTAGGGGAGAAGAAAGACAAGGCAGTGAGACAAAAGGACAGCTGCTGTACAGGCTTTTAAACGTTTGAAGCGCCGCACAAGATGCAGATCACGTGGCATGGGGTGAAGTGAGCAGGGGGCAAAGCCACCTAATAATAATTCTTCTTCATCTTTCCGCTGCTCCCATTAGGTGCTGCCACATCGGATCATCTTTCTCCATATAATAATAACAACAATTCTACATTTATATAGTGTTTTCCTCACTACTCAAAGCCATTCAGTGAGTTTGGGAGCCACTTCACCCATCACTAATGTGTAGCATGCATCTGGGTGATGCAATGGCAGCCATTTCTGCATCATTACACTCACCACACATTAGCTGAAAGGTGTTGAAGGGGTGAGAGAGATAGCCAATTACAGACAGGGGGTGATTAGGGGCCCAGAATGACTAGGCTGTGGTGATCAATTTAGACAAATTCTTATTAAGAAAATCTGCCAAGGGAAAGCTATTCATAGTGATGTCCCCTGGGTTTACCTCAGCAATAGCCAGCTTCTCTTGTGCTACATATCCTGAAACGTTGATCATCTCCATCCGATCTCTGAGAGGCTCAGGAATAGTGTCAGTGACATTGGCAGTGCAGATGAACAACACCTAAAATGAACAACAGTAACACCTCACTATATTACAAAGCAGTTTTTTTTTTCCTTATATTTTACCTACATATACTTAAACATTTTTAAATATAGTGCCTTACTACAATGAACACAACACCAAGGTTCATTACAAGTATAGTGCTGCAGTGTAACTGTTAGAAGCAGAATTGCCATGGAACAACAATAACATTTATTTATATAGCACATTTTCATACAAAAAAGTAGCTCAAAGTGCTTTACATAATGAAGAAAAGAAAAATAAAAGACAAAACAATAAATTAAAATAAGACAACATTAGTTAACATAGAAAAAGAGTAAGGTCCAATGGCCAGGGGGGACAGAAAAAACAACAAAAAAAATCCAGACGGCTGGAGAAAAAAATAAAATCTGCAGGGGTTCCAGGCCACGAGACCACCCAGCCCCCTCTGGGCATTCTACCTAACATAAATGAAATAGTCCTGAACATAATAATAACAATTAATAATTCTTTGCATTTATATAGCGCTTTTCTCATTACTCAAAGCACTCAGCAATTGCAGGTTAAGGGCCTTGCTTAAGGGCCCAACAGAGAAGAGTCTCTATTGGCATTTACGGGATTCGAACCGGCAACCTTCCGATTGCCAGTGCAGATCCCTAGCCTCAGAGCCACCACTCCGCCCTGAACACGGACATGAAACTATACCACTCAGATACTGTGGTCCCAATTCAATAATATTTTTTTCTTTTAAACAGTAGATTCGGAAAGTATTCAGACCACTTCACTCACTGCACTTCATTGTGATGCAGATTTAATTTTAAATGGAAAAGTTCCTATTTTTGCCTATCAATCTGCACAGAAGAACCCATAATGACAAAGTGAAAACATGTTCAGTAAAGTTTTATTAATTATTATTATTTATAAAAATGTATTAAAACTCAAAACCTGAAATCTTTAATTCACAGAAATATTCAGACCCTTCGTTCAGTACTGTGGCAGCAATTACATCTTTGAGTATTCTTGGGTAAGTCTTTACAAGCTTGACACACCTGGATGTGGTCAGTTTATCTCATTCTTCTTGGCAGATCCTCACAAGCTCCATTAGATTAGATGGGAAGTGTCTGTAAACTACCACATTCTGCTTTGTCTTCATTTTATGCTTTCATGCTGAATCATGTACCGTCATCCCGGTCTGAGGTGGCATGCACTCTGGACTGTTTTTCTTCAATGACCCCTCTGTATTTCTCTGCATTCATCCTTTCCTCAGTTCTGACCAGTCTCCTTGTCCCTACAGCTAAAAAGCACCCCCATCGCATGATGCTGTCCCAACCATGCTTCACCATAGGGATGGTATTAGGCTTCTGATGAGCACTGCCTGCTCTTCACCAGACATAGAGCTTGGAGTTCTACCCAAAGAGTTCAATTTTTGTCAGACTAGAGATTCTTTTCCCTCATGCCTCTTTAAATGACCTAAACCCACACATACTAAATAATTATAGGCCTATTTCAAATTTACCCTTTCTCTCTAAATTACTAAAAAAAGTAGTCGCCAATCAGCTTCAGTCACACCTTACGCATTACAATTTATTTGAGAAATTCCAGTCTGGTTTCCGCACTGGTCGTAGTACAGAAACGGCACTAACGCAGTTGTAAATGACATTCTGATATCCTCTGATGAAGGAAACTCCACTACAATTATGTTGTTAGACTTAAGTGCAGCATTTGACACCACTGACCATTCTATTTTACTGCACAGGCTAGAAAATGATGTTGGGCCTTACAGGCACTGTACTCGCTTGGTTTAGTTCTTATTTATCAAATCAATTCCAATATGTACAGAAATGTGCTGACAGGACTCCATCATTATACACAGAAGTGAGATATGGTGTCCCACAGGGCTCAGTACTGGGACCTTTACTGGTTTCACTTTACATGCTTCCACTGGGATCTATCATTAGGAGACATCATGTTAATTTTCACTTGTATGCAGATGACACCCAGTTATACCTTTCACTTAAATCAAATGAAGTTTCTCCGATGTTGTCTTTAATTAGTTGGGTTAATGAATTAAAGGAGTGGATGGATGAGAACTACTTGTCATTAAACACTGATAAAACAGAGATGTTAATTGTTGGAGGGAATGACGCTGATCACAACAATATCTTGTCATTATTTAACTAAGTTGGAATCACCATTAATTTCCCTGAATCAGCCCGCAATCTAGGAGTTATCTCTGACTCTAGCATGTCATTTAAAGCGCATATTACAAAGTTGTCCAAATCATGTTTCTTCCATCTTAAAAATGTTGGGAAATTAAGGCACTTTCTAAATAAACAGGATTCTGAGAAATTAATTCATGCATTTATTTCTAGTAGGATTGACTACTGCAATGCGGTGTTCACTGGATGTTCAAACTGTTCTTTATTCAGCCTCCAGTTAATCCAAAATGCTGCTGCAAGAATTATTACAAGAACAACGTCCGGCTTACTTGTCTGAACTTATGCCTTACAAACCAGAGCGCACATTAGGATCTCAAGATGTCGGTCTGGTTATGATTCCAAGGATTAATAAAATAACAGTGGGAGGTCGAGCTTTTAGTTACAGGACCCCTAAACTGTGGAATGGTCTGCCTGCTACTATAAGAGATGCCCCTTCTGTTTCAGCTTTTAAATCCCAGCTGAAGACTCAACTTCAGTTTAGCACACCCTGACTAGAGCTGCTGATTAACTGTACAGACTGCATCTCTGTTTTTAGTCATTAGCACTAAAACATAAATAATATGATAGTTAAAATTTGTTACTAACCCTCACCTATTCTGTTTCTCTTCTTGGTACTCAAACGTGGCACTTTGTGCTACAGCCCACTTGCTAAGTTGTTTTGCCTGCCTAAGGTAAAGTCATCCCTGATGGAGGATCGCAGGAATCATGGTGTAGAGGGGTCCTTTCATCGGATTGGCTGGCCAAGCAAAGTTTCAGCTGTGGAATGGCCAAATGGGGGAGGCAGCTTGATGGTTGAGGTCTCCAGGACACTAAACAAATCCAAATCACATTATGTGATGATATCTACTGTTAAATTCTGGTCCGTAATTTTTATTTTTAGACTGCATTGAGGATTTGTTCTGTTTTGTGTATTGTATTTTATTGTCCCCCTTCTTTTTAACACCCACTGCACGCCCAACCTACCTGGATAGGGGTCTCTTTTTGAACTGCCTTTCCCAAGGTTTCTTCCATTGTTTCCCTACAAGGGTTTTTGGGAGTTTTTCCTTGTCTTCTTAGAGAATAAAGGCTGGGGGGCTGTCAAGAGTCAGGGCCTGTTAAAGCCCGTTGCGCCACTTCTTGTGTGATTTTGGGCTATACAAAAATAAATTGTATTGTATTGTATTGCAATTAGATGTAGAGATAACCTATAAAGTGCAGTGTGGATGGAACAAATTGAAGAAGGTATCAGGAGTATTAAGGTGAACATTAAAGGCAAGTTTATAATGCCGTGGTAAGACCAGCAATGATCTATGGAGCTCAGACATGGGCAGTAAAGGGAGCACAGGAGAAGAAGTTGGATGCAATAAAAATCAAAATGTTGAGATTAACGTGAGGAATAACGAAAAGGACTGAATAAGAAATGAGACAATCAGAGGTACAACAAAAGTGGGAGAGAAATCTAAGAAAGTACAGGAAAGTACGTTGAAGTGGTACAGGAATGTGATGAGGACAGATAATGAAAATGTGGGCAAAAGAGTGATGGGAATGAAAGTACAGGGGAAGAGAAAGAGAGGAAGGCCAAAGAGGAGGTGGATGGATAAAGTAAAACAAGATCTGAAGGAAAAGGGTTTGACTGGTGAGGAGGTGTGGGACTGAGCTGTATGAAAAAAGTTGATCCAGCACATCAGCCCCACAAAGAAGTAGAAAAAGATGAACAGGAAGAAGTAGTACAAGTAGTAGTAGTGATTTAAGATCCAAAGCTTAGACCATACTGCCTACAATCCAAAAGTACAAGTAATTAAAAATTAAAAGAAAATGAAAAGGGAATATTGGGAGAGACACATTTGTGAAAAAAATAGGACGACAGATTTAACTGGTGTACTCCATAGAGCTCTTTTACAACTTTGATTTCAGAATGATGAGAGTATTTCAAAGAATTGGAAATGGGGTGTTAATGGCTCTTTTCAACTTGTCTAAGATGGTGTTTTCCTTGATATTTTCAAGATGACATATCAACCCAGTGTAGTTTATCCATATTACTAACCGAGAATTGTAAACCGGAAGGCACAGACGCAGGTCTCGGTAAACCGGAAGGCATGGACGCAGGTACACGGCGATGGGACCATGACATAGTGCGCAGGCGCCTACAGCGCGCGTCTCATAAACCGCAAGCGAAGTCTGTTCCACCGCAAACGAAGGAGTCACGGCCCAAAAACGAAAGAGCTCAACTGATGTGAATGAGAAATGAAGCAACAACGCGCCATAGCTAATGACTAATGACACAGCCACACAAAAAAGAGGATTCTGCGCTGCACCCCAGAGTCAAATGTAAGAGGCTACGGAGGCCCCACAGGTCCACAAAGATGGTACGGAAGGCACGTGAAAGTACGAAAGGCGCATAAGCCTACAATGCGCTTCTGAACTAAATGGCCACACTACACAGCATGGTCCACGCGCTTCTAACACACCTACGGAGGCCCCACAGGTCCACAAAGATAGTATGGAAGGCGCGTGGAAGTACGAAAGGTGCATGCGCCTACAACACGCTTCTTAACTAAACGTCCACACTACACAGCCTGGTCGGGGTAATAAGAATAAACGAACTCTCCGTATTAAACATACGGCATCCTCACACGTCCAAACCATATAGCATATGTGAATCACATTACATTGACGCATTATTAACAGTACAACCACAGAAAACGCTCCGTATTAACAGTAAGTGCAATTATTAATATTACTAACAGTAGACAACAGATAACTAATGGAGTCACGGTCATGGCTCCAAAACGATCCAGCTCAACTAACGGAGCTACAAAAGCGAACCCGCATGGATAAAAACAATAGACGTGGGCGCCTACAACGCGCATCTGGAACCGCGGAAGCAAAACTGTCTCGGCTCCAAAACCAAACAGCTCGACTAACGGAGCTACAAAAACGAGCCCGCATGGATAAAAACAATAGACGTGGGCGCCTACAACGCGCGTCTGAAACTGCGGAAGCAAAACTGTTTCGGCTCCAAAACCAAACAGCTCGACTAACGGAGCTGCAAAAACGAGCCCGCATGGACAAATACAATGTACATAGACGCCTACAACGCGCGTCTGAAATTGCGGAAGCAAAGCAGGCACAAAAGCTGGGGTATCACCTTGGTAACCCCATGTACTTCTGAAACTGTGAGAGGAGAATAGCACGACTTTACAGACAGGAGTCCAATGCAGAATTATTAACTGCTGATGATGTAGATCGTTTTGTCTGTGCTGAAATTCCAAACAGAGAAACCTTTCCTGACCTTATTAAAAGGATTCAGCATATTGGGACTCGCAAGATTACAAATATTGTTTTTACAGAAGTTCTGAAATAAAAGTGAAACTAATGAAATAACAACAATTCAAAGAAAAAAAATCTTAAAAGTGTGTATCCGGAAAACCAAACACGGGGGTTGGCGAGCGAAGCGAGCAGGGGGCGAAGCCCCCTAGTTTTAATATAATTCAGCTGAACATATGCAGTACAATAGCCCTGTAAAACATGCAACAAAGCCCAGGAAGATCAGAAGAAAAATCGGGAGAGCGGTCCCCTCAATAATAATAATAATAATTATAATTCATTACATTTATATAGCGCTTTTATTTCTCAAATATTATATCTCTTTGTTTCTCATCATAACTAATTGATAATATCGATACACAATCAATTATTTCTATTTATAATCAAACTTTATTTTAAAATTATATTTTCGCACTTAGGGAGGTCGAAAATGGTGGTGGAATTTTTTCATGATTACATATGCATTACCTATATTAGGTGCAAAGTAAAAAGAGTTACAGTCACCTAAAAACATAAAGTGTTAGTCTTTATATATAATACGCTACCGTGGCTGTTCGTTTGTCTATCCAGAATTTTAAATCACCTGTAGCTCGCAAACCGTTTGACCTATTGACCTGAAATTTCGTACACATATACTATGTGACATCTACTATCCGCTTTCAGGGTGATGATTGACCTCCAAGGATATCCCTCTTTTTATTTTTATTTTATTGTAGAATCAATACTCGGCAGCGGCCACAGGGCAGCTGTGTGGTGCATGCGTATGGGCACCGTTCTCATTCTCTACCTCTTTTGCCGCACTTCCCCTACATCTTCATATCTTAAATCATTCTTGAGGTAGATTGAAGACTTAAGTGCCAGCTTAAGTGAAAAAATGAAAGAAAACGTACTAAGTAATTGCAACACAAACACTGACGTAATCAGCTTTAATGCTAAAAGATGCCGACGGAAGAACAAAAGAAGCGGGCCGCTAGGGTGGAGATAAGAAGAGCTGCTCAGGAAGCAGCAAGAACATCAACATCTGAGCAAACGAATAGTAAACATACAGAGAAAGAGGATGAAAACTAAGAACACTCAAGTCAAGTGTATTCACTTCATGATATCGTGCAGTCCACCGTTACTGGTATTATATAATATCCTTTGCAATACATTGCTATAGGTAAAACTGTATCATACAAAGATGGTGCCGACTGTTGAGGCACGCCGTCAGCCGCTCTGGCTTTTTTGTTTCTCGTTAGTCCTGCTTTTTTCTCGGCTTACTTGCTCCTGTGATGCTCTTCCAGACTCGATGATTCGTTATGATCGCTTCACCCTTCTGGCTCTTCGAACGAGTGCGGGGGTTTCTCGACATTTGACTCCGGAGTTCAGTCAAACCTTTGTCCGACTGTTTGAGGAAGTCCCGGCCTTCCTCATCACTGTCCACGGCTTGGCCGGTCGTCGATGGAAACGCCGCCGCCGTGGGAAGCGTGGAGGCACCAGGGCTCGGCTCCGAGCCTCCCGGATCCTCTTTAGGAACAACTCTCCTGGCTCCCAACATGAGTCAATGCTCTCGGAATGCCTCTTGCCCTCGGATGCTCCGGTACACCTCCCTGCCTCGCTCCGTCACCGCCGCCGGGGGGTGAACTTTAACAACCTACGCCGCATCACGACAATGTCAGCCGCCACGCCTGGTGCGTCTTTGTTAACGTCGTCCCAGCCGGTTCGTTTTGCGCTGATAAATGCCAGATCGGTCGTGAACAAAACTTTCATCCTGAAAGACTTTTTTCTTTCCAATGGCCTGGATTTTTTATGTACTGCTGAAACCTGGATTTTACCGGGCGAGACGCTCTCACTCACTGAAGTTTTGCCCCCGGGATGTTCCTTTATCAACACGCCGAGAGCGCAGCGCCGCGGCGGGGGCTTATTGACCTTATTTAAATATGATTTTATCTGCAAACGCCCTTCCCTTCCGCTTTCATTTTCCCCTTTACTTTTGAGCTCAGTATGTTTGAACTTGTCTGTTCTCCACCGCTGCTGTGCACACTCATCTATCGCCCCCCAAAATATAATAAGGACTTTTTAGACGAATTTGCAGCTTTTTTGGCTGATATTACCTGCAGATATGATCGCTTCCTTTGTTTGGGTGATTTTAATATCCATGTTTGCTGTCCCGTTAAACCTCTAGCAAAAGACTTTCTGGACATTATTGACTCCTTTGGTCTTTCTCAACTAGTCAATGGACCAACACATGGACAGGCTACAACACTGGATCTGGTTCTTTCTCGCGGTCTCAGAATCAGTGACTTGGACATTCTGCCTCCCAGTTTTTCTGATCACTCGCCTGTTCTGTTTAATTTGGATTTGGTCTCTGCTGAGCATGGTAAATCCACCACTACCCGTCCCTTCCGTGTCATTTCCCCTTCTGCTGCTGAAGATTTTGCAGCTGCTTTTGCATCAATCTCCACATCATGTGAATCCACGGATGCTGATGTTTTATTGCAAACCTTCTATACTTCCTGCTGTTCTGTGATGGATGTTGTAGCCCCACTCAAACAGAGACAATCCAAAGTCAAGCATGACCCATGGCTAAATGAACAAACTCGCTCCATCAGGCAAAACTGTAGGCGGCTAGAACGTAAATGGAGGAAAGATGGTCTCACTGTTACCTTTGACTGCATGAGAGACATGTGGTCTCAATACCAGAGAGCAGTTAGAGGTGCAAGAAACCGTTTTTTTACTGACATCATCTCAAAAAATTCTGGCAACGTGTCTTATACAAAACACTGAATGCTGTCCTCTCTCCAGCTGCAACTGTTTTCTCTTCTCCCTCCAATGCTCTTTGTAATCAGATCCTTACGTTTTTTCTGGATAAGGTCACGAACATTAGATCCCAGATCTCCATTTCTTCTTCTGGCTCTGTTGATTTAGCCGTTCCTGTACACGGCTCCCTCACCAGCTTTGAACCCATTTCGCTCCCCCATCTGGAAAAAATCGTCGCCTCAATGAAGCCTTTGGGCTCTCCGGACGATGTGGTGCCGTCCAGACTGCTGAAAGATGTCTTTCCTGTGATTCGATATGATGTCTTAAAGATCATAACTAGTAGTCTATCTTCGGCTACAGTTCCTCGTGCTTTCAAACACGCAGTTGTACATCCAATCGTGAAAAAACCTGATCTTGACCCTGCCGTCTTCTCCAATCTTCGTCCAATTTCCAAACTACCTTTCCTGTCTAAATTACTCGAAAAAGTAGTTTATGAGCAATTAATTCATCACCTACAGGACCATCAGGTAATGGACCTTTTTCAGTCAGGCTTTAGGCCCCAACATAGCACAGAAACCGCGCATTTACGTGTCCTAAATGATGTCCTTTTGGCATTGGACTCAGGACTCTACGTGATTATGGTTCTTCTCGATTTATCTGCTGCCTTCGACACAATCGACCACGACATCATGATCTCCCGACTCGAATCCTGGGCTGGTGTATCTGGCTTAGCCCTCGACTGGTTCAGGTCATATTTCTGCAACAGGACTCTTAGAGTCATGCTAGACGATTTTTCATCTGAATCAGTCCCACTCCCATGTGGTGTCCCCCAGGGTTCCATTTTGGGGCCACTACTTTTTTCAATTTATATCCTGCCTTTAGGTGCAATTTTTAGAAAACATGCAATCTCGTATCACCTATATGCTGATGACTGCCAAATTTATTTCTCCCTCAAGTCAACTGACTTCACTAAACCTCTTCTCGACTGCTTATCTGACATTAAGGACTGGCTGGCTGTAAACTTCCTTCACCTGAACGATTCAAAAACCGAGGTCATAGTTTTTAGTCCTGACCGCAAACAGACCCTACCCCTTGGCCTCGACTTTCTTCCCATTCCAGTAACTTCGTCTGTTTCCAATCTTGGAATCAAAATGGATATGGTCCTGAAAATGGATGCTCAAGTCAACAGCACAGTAAAATCCTGCTTTTTCCATCTCAGGCGAATTGCCAAACTCAAACCAATTCTGCCTTACCACCTTCTGGAATCAGTAATCCATGCATTCATTACGTCCCGGCTCGACTATTATAATTCCTGCCTATATGGTATTAGTAAAGCCACTCTTTCTAGACTCCAATTGGTTCAAAATGCAGCTGCAAGGCTTTTAACTGGAAGCAGCAGAAGCCAACACATTACACTGATTTTAAAAACCCTACAATGGCTGCCGGTTAGCTTCAGAATTGATTTTAAGATACTCCTCTTAACCTATAAGGCACTAAATGGTCTAGCCCCTGCCTACTTGAGTGTCTTGCTCCATCGTCACAATCCCCCTCGTGTTCTTAGATCCGCAGATCAGCTGCTCCTAACCGTTCCCAAGGCACATTTTAAAGTTCGTGGTGAAAGGGCTTTTTCCGTCTGTGCACCCAGGCTCTGGAACACCTTACCTTTAGTGGTTAGGCAAGCCGCTTCAGTCGCCACATTCAAATCACGCCTAAAAACGCACTTCTTCACATTGGCTTTTAATTCTTAACCTGTCTTATTTCCACTTGCTTTTTGCTATTTCTCTGTTTTATTGGGTCCCCTGACCTGTTTTTAGTGTCTCTGTTTTAATTCTCTCTTAATGTTTGCTTTTAATATTTTGCTTTTAGTCTTGCTTGTTTTAACTGTACAGCGCTTCGGTCAGTTGTAATGCTGTGTTTTTAAGCGCTTAACAAATAAAAATGGTATGGTATGGTAGCTACATGTAATTATGATAATGATGGCAGAAATAAAAAACAATAATAAAATTAAATGTATTACTAAGAACATGACGGGGACGTAGCAGCTTATTGTTCCCATGACATCTTTATATTTACATGGCATGTTCAATGTTTACACGTTATTGGTAAACTGATGATGTATAAATTAAAAGAAAATTAATAATAGTTATTGAAATAATATTCATTATATTGAATACAGTTTTTAATATCGTGTACACATTTATACTTCCATGATACAAAAAATTCGAATGGTTGTTTAAATAAATTACTACTTCTGGTTGAGTAATTTTTCTCAAATTTCATATCTTTTTGCTTTTTATCATAATAAATATCTATACAAAATTTGAATTATCACTCTGTAATTATAACCATAGTCCATCCATCCATTATCCAACCCGCTATATGCTAACTACAGGGTCACGGGGGTCTGCTGGAGCCACCGCAGGGCACACACACACACACCACCCACACACTACGGACAATTTAGAATCACCAATGCACCTAACCTACATGTCTTTGGACTGTAGGAGGAAACCGGAGTACCAGGAGAAAACCCACGCAGCCACAGGGAGAACATGCAAACTCCACGCAGGGAGGACCCGTATTACCATAGCTTACTTGAAAATTTGCGAAAGTATTCAGTTAAAGTACCACTTCCAGTTGCCAGAAGTGACCCAAAAGTTAATAGGATTTCATATTTTTGATATAAAGCAGGTGTACAAAAAGCTTTTGAGTTATTATGTTTACACACAGAAAGACATCATTTCAAAAAATGGTATTTTTGAACTCAGGAATGTCTAAAACGTCAAGATTCATCCAAATCTTGAGGTCAAATTTTTTTTTCACGATTCCTATACTATGTATACAAGAAAGTAAAAAGCATAAATTCTTCAACAAATAGGTTCTCTTACCACTTCCTCAGAATATCTTACCTTGGACAAGTCAACTGGAACATCAAGATAATGATCCAGGAAGTTTGAGTTCTGCTCAGGGTCTAAAAGTTCTAGCAAAGCAGATGAAGGGTCACCCTGGAAGCCCCGGCCAATCTTATCAACCTGCAATGACAGAGCCACAGATTGATGAGGAGGGCACTTATTTATCTACTACATCACATGTCTGAAGCTCTGTTTATAACAGACACAAATAATTATCACAACATAACGTGTTTCCACCCAAACACTGAATTGCAAAAAGTTGTACTCAACTACTCTGCCTGAAATATCATGCACACAAGTTTATTTTCATTTTCAAGTGGTACAGCATGGCTTTTTTCTGGAGATGTGGAGAGTAAGGTTGTCTTTCAAGTCTAGGGACCTGGATTTAATTTCTAGTACAGTCACTGTCCATGCCTGTTCTCCTCTGGTTACCTCCCATATTAGGTTATGTTCAATGTCCATCTCCAAGTTACTTTTTAAAAAGAAAAGCAACTTTAGAACATGGATTGATGACAAAAAATATTCAATTCCACCACATATATTTTTTGTCCTTCTAATGTTCAACCCCATTTTATCTATTTAAGGAGCAAGAGACTCAACCCCAGAATCTATCCCAGCAATAAGGTGTAAAGCAGCTACCTGTCTTACGGAATTTCAGTTCCTCATAGAGAACAAACACTGCCACATAAAGGAGCACCGGATCACCCAGAGGAGATTTAAGGTCCCAATTGAGAAACAAGAGTGTACATCGTGTAAGGAACCAACCTGCATTCCTCATGGAATGGATCATGCTCCCCTGTCTGACCAGGAGGCCATGGGAAAGGAACATCAGAAGGGGAGCAGTGATATTCCCCTTATTTACCAGGCCATGGTCACAAAAGGACGCTGTAACAGCAGCTACATCAGGGTTGTTGTCCCAACGATCACAGAGGGATATTGTGGTTGGGCTTGACAGCAAACTCTGCTATGGGCAGAGCATCCCCTCATACACTGGGTGGCAGCATCCTGTCTAGTGTGTTCCAGTATGGATGCCTTCAGAGCAGAATGGGAGTTGTGATCCCAGGAGCCTGCCCTGTCGGGTTTTGTGGGGGCCGCCAGGGGGAGCTGTTGGAAACTGACGGCACTAGGACCGATGGGGTCCTGCACAGCCTGGAAGTACTTCTCAGAGACAATAGATTAAGTTCCGGAAGTACCAGGTCTGGCGTTCAAAGGGAACCCTCCACTTGGGCCAGGGAGTTGGAGTTGGGAGCTGAGAAGGGCAACACTTGTCTGGGAGGAGCAGAGGAATAAATAGTAAAAGAGAACAAATGGAAAATATGGAAAAGCACTTTGTTAAATAAACACTGATTGTGAATCCGGGGACTTGTCTGTGCAATTGTGTCTGGGGTTTGGGGCTCAGTGGCAAAAAGGCTACAACTATCTTCAGTCTAAAGTGTCCCAGATCTAGCAACTGAGACGTAACTGATTAGAACCAAAACCGTTATAACCATAAAGAAACTTGAGCGTTTAAGGGGGTGAGTAGGAGATTGGGCTCCAAAAGCAAACAGAGGGAACTGGAAAAGAGACTCTGCTTTCGAAGCAAAAAACTGCTCTGCCAGTCCCCTCAACACTTTGTACTGGGAGTATCCAGAGAAAATGATCTGACAAACTGAGGTAAAATGTGTAAGGGCTGGACGTTCCACTACCAGAACATGGAATTTAAGACTCAGGACACAAAAAGAGAAATGGGCACCTCTCATTTACACCACATAATCACACTCTGTCACAGACACACACATTGTACCTCATCAATAAGGACTAGGGGATTCTCCGTTTTTGTCTTCTTAAGGCACTGAATTACTTTTCCCGGCATGGCTCCAACATATGTTCTCCTGAAATATAATAAAGTTCAACAACTATTTTGGAAGCTACTCATTCTACTTTAGTCAACCGATTAAAACAAAAGCAAAAGTATTAACACAACAGCTCTTTGTGGCTTTTTTCCCCATTTACACAACACATTTACCACATTCAGTTTTGCAAAACATAGTCCCTTAATGAATGTGTACAAAACATGTAAACATCATATATGGTTAAACCTAAAGAAAATGGTGGAATACAGTGCTGCAATATACAGAAGATTACTTCTGAGAGTGCCATACGGAGTACTGGCATCCTTTCTAGGGTTGCTTCCTACACCTTGACGCCCAGTGTTGCCCGGGTTGGCTCCAGCCCCTTTTATCGTGAATTGGATTAACTGCAATTTAAGAATCTATGTATGTAAATCCACTAGATGTGCTCACTCACTAAAAAGAACCACCATGACCTGATGGCCTACAACAGTTATTGCATACTAAATGTATATTATATTGCTTTATAAAAAAAGTGTAGTGTGAAAGGAGACATACTCATTATATGACACATCTAAAGGGTTCTCCAGCACCTACTGGTTGTCTGCAACTGCTTAATCTCTTGTCGCTTTAAAGTGATTTACAGATGCAGCCTTCATTTTCGTAATCTTAGGAAGGTGTGGACAGTCGTGGCAGGTGTTCATGCCTGCCACTTGTGTAGTTTAAAACCCCAATAATTCATAGAAGTGTGCAACTCATCACGACAAGATTACAGTTTGTTTTTGTCTTAGGTTGCAGGGAAACGCTTCTGCATGCACAAGAACGGACAATCAATGGGTAGCAATCAAAAGTACAATGCATATAATGTAGCTACAAGAAAAGAAGGAAAGCTGGTATTTTGGTCTATGCAAAAAGAAACGAGACTTGTCTGTTCAATGTCTGGTTATTGTCCTATCACCACAGAATGGAAAAAAAAAATGGGCTGAGCTCACCACACCTGGAAAACAGTCATAAGCCCACTGGAATTCTCAGCAGTATGTAAACTGGCTATAAAATTGAGGCAAATTTTTGAAACTGTTGTGAAAGGCTGTTGACAGAGACATGTAATCCATCATCACCTCCGATAGCAGGTTGTGTAATCTGCCATCCTTAACTCTCAGACATCAGCAGGCCTGCCAATGGGCAAGACATGTGAACAGGGAGACACCTTGTATTTAAGACATTATTTTAAACAGTTTCAAAAAAAACAGTCAAATGTGCCTGAAGCACAACTGCAACTCTGAAAATGACCCAGCTACATCATCGTAGTGCACTTTGTGCATCTCTGACGTTACTGCAAATTCAGGAAAAAAAGTCTAGACAAGTGTGTCTATCTGCACTTTGACACGCACATTCCTCGCAGAGTAGGTTTAGTATTTTGGTTTCTAGTTATGGAGTAGTTTCATGTACAGACTTCCGGTGAAAAAAATATGTCAGGAATGACATTTTAGAGAACCAATAAAGTCCAGTATTGACTTCCTGGACCAATCAGAGACTGAGATATAAAAGCGTAAGTAAACAGGTGTTCCCAGTCATAGATATGTCAAGTAAAATCAGCAAGCGTAAGGCTCTGCCTCATTCTCCGTTTCATCTGTATGTTTAAAAGACCAGGAAAAGGGCATGTATTACCTCAGAGTAAATGGATCATTAGGAAAAGCACATGAATTACTACAGAGTAAACGGGTTGTTATTCATTTACACGGAAAAAACTGATAAAGTGTGAAGCGCCACTGAAAGAGCGCAAACAAAAGCATTTACCACCAAACAAGAAGTACAAGTATGATAATGATGATGATGCGGACAGTTTCTCCCAACTAAATAGTTTGAAAATGAATGAATAACTGCACTTTCTGGGGGGTTCCAATCTATGTGAAGATAAGTAAACTCCTAAAATATTCTGTTTCCATTTACTCACACAAATCCATCTGTATTTTTATCAAAACTACACATGAGTTCCAGTGAAAAGTGATGATGGGCAGGGACATATAAAAGAAATTCCATACTAGAAACCAGTAATTTAGTACAATACACACAAGACTGTTTTCCTTAGCTGTTGTTTCTATTAATCTCATTGGTAAGCTGCAATTAATATTATATTAACAGGGCCAAGCTATATCAATAACACTTTTACAAACACGTGTTTAAAGGATGCAAAATATTGACTAATTATCGTTATCATCAAATATCGCACAAATAGAAAGATATTCACTTTAGGATAGATAGATAGATAGATAGATAGATAGATAGATAGATAGATAGATAGATAGATAGATAGATAGATAGATAGATAGATAGATAGATAGATAGATAGATTTCACTAAAATGGCTTCAGAAACTGCATTGGATTAGTTTATTTTACATGAGTTTTATCAACTACTTCACCTGTGTCCTTTGATTTCTGCCACATCAGTCATTCCACCCACGCTAAATCTGAAGTACTCTCGGTTCAACGCCCTGGCGATGGACCTGGCGATGCTGGTTTTTCCCACTCCAGGGGGCCCATAAAAACACAGGATCTTGCCCTGTGTTGAACCCCTAAGTTGACTCACCGCAATGAACTCCTGCAAGGAGAAGACAAACAAAAATAATTACTGGAGGAAGAGTTTAGCATGATTCAAAATGAAAAACTTCCACTCCTACTCAAGATACTTTAGATTTCTGTATTTTACTCAAATAAATAACAGATTAGTTTAACTTCTCAGAGCCTAATTAGTTTTCTGGAGACCTGACAGACTAAAATTTGAAATTATGCTATGAAAGAGTAGCATGGAGCTTCAACAATCCACTTTCAAACGCAACAAAACCATTTTCATTTGCAGCTTAGGTGCTTTTCCACCTCTAGGAGATTTTGCTGCTGCGGCTGAATTACCATTTCACCCTTAAAAATATTTGTGGGGGAAATATATAAAAAATAGTGTCTGCATAAACAGCAAATTGTACTGGTGTGACAACACAGTAGCGGTAGACAAGAAAGGCCAGAGCAGACTGGACTTCCTAAGGAGATTCAGGTCTTCTATTGTATGCAGCAAGCAGCTGGAAATGTTCTACCAGTCCATAGCAATCACTGCAACTATCTATGCAGTGTTCTCTGAGAGAAGCAACTTCACAAGTCGCACAATGCCTGAGCAAATTTACCAAAAATTCCTGCTGCATCACAGAGCTAACCCAGATACACGGGAAGCTGTTCTGAAAAGAAGATGGTGGCAAATTTGGATGCTAGCATGAAAAATCCCCTCCAGGAGAGAGAGAGAGAGAGAGAGAGAGAGAGAGAGAGAGAGAGAGAGAGAGAGAGAGAGAGAGAGAGAGAGAGAGAGAGAGAGAGAGAGAGAGAGAGAGAGAGAGAGAGAGAGAGAGAGAGAGAGAGAGAGAGAGAGAGAGAGAGAGAGAGAGAGAGAGAGAGAGAGAGAGAGAGAGAGAGAGAGAGAGATAGATAGATAGATAGATACTTTATTAATCCCAATGGGAAATTCACATGGTGTCTTGGAGCACTTTTAGCTGCAGGCTCATTCCTAAATGGTGTTGTATGATGAGCCACTGGGGATATTGTCTGTCCCCAGCTATCAGGCAATTCAATGATTCCTCCCAAATCCCCAAACTAAATTCTTATACTCTAAGTTTATTATGCAATTTCTGCACAATATAGGTTTATTAATTTATTTATTGAATTTTATTTTTTGTTCAGTATGTAATTTTTTTATGTTTAAAAAATATGTATTTAGAAAATTAATTACTTTAGAAACCAGTTCTTGTACTTGCTACAAGTCAGAAGTTGTATAGATCTTAGGAAAGGCTAGTTAAAATGCAAGTTCTGACCAGCTGGCCTGTGGGAATACAGATGGCTGAGATGAAAGAACATGGATAGACCAGCAGCTGGAATATCAAAGGGCGCAGCCATTCTGAGAAGCTGAATCATGAACAGACCCCCAACTAGTTCATGAGGCATGTCAATGATGACCAGGCTGGACTTAAATGAAGGGCTGAGATAGAAGTAAAACATCTCTCAGCTGCTCCAATCATGCAGATGGCCACACCATCTGTTTCTACCACTCCATTCAATGACCATGCAAGACCACATCAGACTAGTGTGGTGGACAGCCGGGACCCATGCCTGGCCAGGATGCCCCTTTGATACTGGATCCAGGGGAGCAGCCATGGGATGCACACTACTTCCCCCGGAACATTTGGCGGCAGCCCCCAAGGGTTGCATCGGGGCCAATACCTTGGAACACCGGAGCTCATCCCTGTTGGGCTCTGTGGCTACCGCCAGGGGGAGCTACAAGGCTTCCTGAGCCCGAGTGGGCGGCAACGCAGCCACACCCAGAAGTGCAGCCTAATCTAGGTTAATTGCCACCTGAAGCACTTCTGGGTGAACTATAAAGGGAGCCTGAGGCCACTACTCAGGGAGCCAGAATCGGAAGGAGGAGGACGAGGTTGCCTGGGAGGAGTGGTGGAGGAAGAAAAGAGTGCTTTGTTGTGTGTTTTATTAGGTATATTTGTGCTTGGGACTGTGTTGTGCCTGTGGGGATTACGGGGAAGACATGCCCCACAGATGAAGAAAACTAAATAGTTTATTTATTTTACGTGTGCCTCTGTGTCCAGTCTGTGTCCAGTCTGTGTCGGGTCGGGCGCCTATATAGCGCCTTTTCATACTAGACACCAATCAGCATAACTAAGATAGAGAGACACCTGGTAGCCTATTGCCAGGCTACATTAATTTTACTTTGCCAACACTCACATCAATACTCTGCTTATACTGCTTGGGATTATAACTGTAAAAGAAAGGGGGGGGGTGGTATTCAACTACAATACCAGTTAATTTGGATAGTTGCAACAGGGATATGACATCAATACTTAGTTGAGCCTCCTTTTGCAAATATAACAGCCTCTAGATGCCTCCTATTGCCTTTGATGAGTGTCTGGATTCTGGATGGAGGTATTGTTGACCATTCTTCCATACAAAATCTCTCCAGTTCAGTTCAATTTGATGGACAGCCTGCTTCAAATCATCCCATAGATTTTCGATGATATTCAAGTCAGGGGACCGTGACAGCCATTTCAGAACACTGTACTTCTCCCTCTGCATGAATGCCTTTGTAGATTTCGAATTGTGTTTTGGGTCATTGTCTTGTTGGAATATCCAACCCCTGCGTAACTTCAACTTTATGACTGATGCTTGAACATTATCCTGAAGAATTTGTTGATATTGGGTTGAATTCATCTGACCCTCAACTTTAACAAGGGCCCCAGTCCCTGAACTAGCCACACAGCCCCAAAGCATGATGGAATAACTCCACCAAATTTGACAGTAGGTAGCAGGTGTTTTTCTTGGAATGCAGTGTTCTTCTCCCGGCATGCAAAGCGCTTTTTGTTAGGACCAAATAACTCAATTTTTGTCTCATCAGTCCAAAGCACTTTGTTCCAAAATGAATCTGGCTTGTCTAAATGAGTATTTGCATACAACAAGCCACTCTGTTTGTGGTGTGAGTGCAGAAAGGGCTTCTTTCTCATCACCCTGCCATACAGATGTTCTTTGTGCAAATTGCGCTGAATTGTAGAACGATGTACAGATACACCATCTGCAGCAAGATGTTCTTGCAAGTCTTAGGAGGTGATCTGTGGGATGTTTGTAACCATTCTCACAATCCTGCGCGTATGTTGCTCCTGTATTTTTCTTGGCCTGCTAGACCTGCTGGATTTAACAGCAACTGTGCCTGTGGCCTTCCATTTCCTGATTCCATTCCTTATAGTTGAAACTGACAGTTTAAACCTCGGAGATAGCTTTTTGTAGCCTTCCCCTAAACCATGAGACTCAACAATCTTTGTTTTCAGATCTTTGAACAGTTGCTTTGAGGATCCCATGCTGTTACTCTTCAGAGGAGAGTCAAAGGGAAGCACAACTTGCAATTGACCACCTTAAATACCTTTTCTCATGATGGGACACACCTGTCTATGAAGTTCAAGGCTTAACGAACTAATCAACCAATTTGGTGTTGCAAGTAATCAGCATTGAGCAGTGACAGGCATTCAAATCAGCAAAATTACAAGGGGACCCACATTTTTTGTACAGCCAGTTTTTCACATTTGATTTAATTTTATACAACTAAATACTGCTTCACTAAAAATCTTTGTTCGGAAAACACCCCAGTACTCAGATGTTCCTAGGAAATGAAAGACATACCACTGTTATCTTTTTTGTTGAAAGTAGAGTAAATTACTATGCAGGCTGAGAGGGGTTCCCAAACTTTTTCATATGACTATAGGTGAAAATGTTTTTTTTTTTGCTAACAATGACTCAATTTTTACATTTTCATCACATATACTGACTTACTGACATCAAGAATCTAAACCACAACCTCTCAACCACACCCCATCCCATGCATGCTGTACCAGAATGCGTTTTTTCACATCTTCCATTCCATAATGGTCTTCTTCCAGGACCTCCTTTGCTCTGATCAAATCCAGGTTCTCCGTACTGCATTTTCCCCAGGGCATTGAAGTCAACCAGTCCAGGTAATTCCGAGTTACACTGTGGCCAAGTGAAACAAAATTTTAGAACATTTTACATGTCACAGAATACTTACATTTTCAGATAAACTACATCGCTTTCTATAAGGCATCAGGAATCCCCTTTTCTTCTGCTTACTTGAATTCCGAAGAATGGTTATCCAAAAGGCCTAATTTGTTTAGCTCTTCATCAATTACATCCATGACGTGCTTGGGCACCTGTAGATCTTTCAGCCGCTCACGAAACTTTTCCTCAATGGCATCCTTGTCGTCTTTCTCTAGGCCGAGCTCCTTCTTGATGATTTTCAGCTGCTCCTGCAGGAGGTACTTGCGGTGGGTCTGCTTTATCTTCTCTTCAACCTGGTAAAAAAGAATTATGGTGCTATTTGGAAAATGGATTTCAGACCTACATACTAACTTCTCTTTCTATTAGAGGTAGCTACCCAGATGCAAAGTGGAATTAGAGGTAGCTATCCAGATGCAAAGTGGAATCAGACTCATGTAGCCGGTCTTTATCATCTGTTATAAGAAAAATGTATTTTTGACCATTTACTACTCGCACACAAACACACACTGCATAGTATATTAATCAGTATGTTATTATACATTTATAATGGAGGAACAAGAGCAAATATTTTTGTTAATTTGTTAAGCAGCATGCAAAACTCAGCATGCCACTAATTCCTGGGACAAAGGGTGGCATAATGAAATACAGATATTGTGAAGTCATACTGTTTCTTAACCGGAGATCATACTGGGCAGTAAGTAATTAATCAAGCAGCTGTCTCTACTGGTCATTCCAGGTTTAACGCTGATTAAGGCTGCCTGTTCTCTTGGTTTCAATATACTGTAGCCCTGCACAAATTAATCAGATTACTAGGACAGCATTTTTTCACTTAAGAAATATAATAAAATAGCAGTGCAATATGTTGAGAAATTAGTTCATGCTTTTGCTTTCAGTCGGCTAGATTACTGTAACGCTCTCCTCTCAGGACCACCCAAAAAAAGACATCAATCGATTGCAACGAGTGCAGAATGCAGCTGCCAGAATCTTAACTAGGAAAAGAAAATCCAAGCCCATCTCTCCAGTGTCACTGATGTGTTTGATGTCACTACACTGGTTACCTGTGTCATTTAGAATTGACTTTAAAATACTGCTGATGGTTTACAAATCCTTCAATAATCTGCTCCATCCCATATCTTGGAATGCCTGTCACCTTACACTCCAAATTTTTACCTTAGATCCTCAAATGAGGGTCTGCTTAGAATTCCAAGAGCTAAACTTAAAAGAAGTGGTGAGGCGGCCTTCTGCTGTTATGCACCTAAAATCTAGAATAGCTGACCGATAGAAATTCAACAGACTAATACAGTGGAGCACTTTAAAACACTGCTGAAAACACATTACTTTAACATGGCTTCCTCATAGCTTCATTTTTGTTTAATCCTGATACTCTGTATATTCATTTAATTATCATTATCATTCATGGTGGCTTCAAAATCTGTACTAACTCCTACTTTCTCTTCTGTTCTTTTTCTGGTTTTCTGTGGTGGTGATCTGCGCCCTCACCACCCGATCAAACCACCGTGATGTCCCTATATTGATGGATTAAAGGCCAGAAGTCCACATGACCATCATCATCAAGTTCTTCCATGTGAACCCTGAATACCATGAGGACTGATTGAGGTCACTGATGTTAGGTAGAATGCCCAGGGGGAGCTGAGTGGTCTCGTGGCCTCGGAACCCCTACAGATTTTATTCTTTTCTCCAGCCGTCTGGAGTTTTTTTTTTTTCTGTCCTCCCTGGCCATCAGACCTTACTTTTATTCTATATTGATTAGCATTGCCCAATTTTATTTTCTTTCATGTCTTTTTTCTCTCTTTCTTCATCCTGTAAAGCATTTTGAGCTACATCATTTGTATGAAAATGTGCTATATAAATAAATGTTGTTGTTGTTGTTGCTGGGAAAAGGTGTCTGTAAAGTGGATTGGAAGACCTTTGCCTTCAAGTTCACATACCTCTCTGCCAAGTCTCTGCTGGAGTTTGCTGAGCTCAAATTCCTTCTTCAAGAGAGACAGAGCTTTATACAGCCTCTTTGGGATCTAAATGGGTGGGGGGGGGGAAAAGAACAACTTGAGGAACAGCGGAGGAACAGAGAGAAATAGAAAGCAACAACACAAAAAAAATTCACCTTTGTTCAGTGTTTAAGTTTTATCTGTTCATTCTCAAGGTTGACAGCTTCATTCTCCAATTTTATATCCTTAAAATTTGAGATTGCAATTCTCATACATTCATGGACAAATCTGTTGGTGCTGCTCCACAAAAAAAATAAGAACCGACAATTGTCTCTGAAATACTGTAACTTGAAACTAACAGAAGTAATTGGCGCCCATCATTGTTTATTCCCTATTTAACACGAAACACTTTTCAAGTTTTGATTAAACAGAATATTTCAAATAATAACAAAAATTAATGGCATGGACAAAAATGATGGGACCCTTAAATGATATTTTGTTCCACAATCTTTAGAGACAGCCACTTCAAACAAGCAATTCCTGGAGCTCTCCTTGAGACTGCTGCACCAGTCCACAGGTCATTTGGCCCACTCTTCCTGAGCTCACTACTTCCAGTTGTGTCAGGTTTGAAGGGAGTTCTCTAGACTGCATGGTTCGGTTCTTTCCATAGGTGTTTGAGGGGATTCAAATAAGGGAACAGAGAAGGCCACTTCAGAATCTATAATAATAAAAGGCAAAGTCCTCACTGACTGACTGACTCACTCACTCACTCACTGACTGACTCATCACTAATTCTCCAACTTCCCGTGTAGGTGGAAGGCTGAAATTTGGCAGGCTCATTCCTTACAGCTTACTTACAAAAGTTAGGCAGGTTTCATTTCGAAATTCAAAGCGTAATGGTCATAACTGGAACATATTTTTTGTCCATACACTGTAATGGAGGAGGCGGAGTCACGTATCACGTCATCACGCCTCCTACGTAATCACGTGAACTAAAAACAAGGAAGAGATTTACAGCACGAGTCACACGCGGGAACGAAGGTAAATGACGTTAATTTTTGACTGTCTTTTAATACTGTGTAAGCATACATATTAACACGTGCAATTAAACGTGTGCATTTACGGGGTGATTTCTCAGGCTTAAAAGCTCACCTTTTATCAAACGCGGGAACAAAGGTAACTGACGTTGTTCACTGTCTTTTAATACTGTGTAACCATACATATTAACACATGTCCAATTAAACGTGTGCATTTACGCGGTGATTTCTCAGGCTTAAAAGCTCGCCTTTTACTAAAAAGGCAAATGCAAAACTATTTTCAATCAGTTTATTGAAACGCTCCCGTTAAGGATTGCAATAACATATTCGCGAGATAAAAGAACGAAGTAGGGGGAAATGGAGGAACAGCGAAGAGCAAAAAATTTATTAAACAATTGAGAACGGAGCGAGTTAAGCTTACAAGCATGTTCATAAGGGAAACAAAGCACGGTGTAAAACGTAAGTTTAAATTAAGTTTATAGAAAGTCTCCCGCTGCGGATTGCAATAACATATTCGCGAGATAAAAGTTTAATGAGAACACACGAGGTATAAACGAACCACACGCCGTGGCGCAACGTTAGGGGCAACAGTTTCAACCATTCTATGATCTGCTTCTCGCAACTGAAAGACGGCACATGGCGGATGTTAGCCGGCTTGCTGACCGCAACGTTAGGGGCTTCAACTATGGCGCTGACGCCACATCTCAGTGCCAACACTTTGCAGACTGTACTTAAAAGACACGCCCTCCTCACTGGACAGTTAAAAACACCAATCAAACTAACGATGACATCAAGTATTACCCAATCAAAACTAGGAAAGGAGGCATCTTCATAAAATGCGTGTGGGATGATTTGCATGAGACGCTGCTTTAAAAAAAAAATGATAAAAAAAATTAGGGATAAATCCCGTCCAGTATTGATTCAAAACGGGACGCGCAATTTCATTCTCAAACGCGGCACGATTCCGTATTTTAAAGGACGGGTGGCAACCCTACAGTGCCAGGTAACCACCCATACAATCAGATTGTGATTCAGACTAGGAATGCAATGAATGTAATTACCCCGATCTACATACAAGGCGAAAGTCTTGCAACATTCAAAGATGATGGTTTGGGATAAGTACACCATACAACATAAAAGAGCTTATGAAGCCTTGAACCGAAAAAAGCAAGATCTCAGAGATCGTAAAAAAAAAAATAGGAGGTAATGTCGTTTTACTCGCTGTAGATTTTAGTCAAACATTACCAGTTATTCCACGAGGGAGACCAGCAGATGAACTCAACGCGTGTTTAAAATCCATGCTTCTCCCACGCTCTGTTATATGTCGCGTGTTCTCGGGTAGGTGCAACAAAAAATTTATACATTTAAGCATGTAATGGGCAAACAAAAAATGAAGTATACCCGAAGGCACTGCAGTAGTACTTAATGTAACTTTACTTCTTAAATGTTAATGTTTTACTGTTTAATAATTTATACGCTTCTTATATGTTGTTCAAATTCTTTTATCAAAATACCACTGACAGCGCAATGCACGATAACATGGAGTGAATACACCATACGCATCCGCCCACGGCTGCCCTGCTGTGCGCAGATAGGAGTTGATTCTACAATAAAATAAAATAAACATAAAAAGAGTAAAACAATCATCACCCATAAACCGTGTGTGTGTGTATATATGTGTATATATATATGTTGATATGTGGATGTGTATACAGTGATCCCTCGCTATATCGCGCTTCGCCTTTCGCGGCTTCACTCCATCGCGGATTTTATATGTAAGCATATTTAAATATATATCGCGGATTTTTCGCTGCTTCGCGGGTTTCTGCGGACAATAGGTCTTTTAATTTCTGGTACATGCTTCCTCAGTTGGTTTGCCCAGTTGATTTCATACAAGGGACGCTATTGGCAGATGGCTGAAAAGCTATCCAGCTAACTTTCTCTCTCTCTCTCTCTCGCGCTGACGTAGGGGGGTGTGAGCAGGGGGGCTCCGTGCAGCTGCTTCTCGCATACTTAAAAGCTCAAAGGGCACGTATTGATTTTTTTTATCTGTCTCTCGCTATCTCTCTCTCTCTCTCTCTCTCTCCCTGCTCCTGACAGAGGGGGTGTGAGCTGCCGCCTTCAACAGCTTTGTACCGGCGGTGCTTCGCATACTTAAAAGCCGTATTGATTTTTTTTTTGACTGCTTGCTTTGCACTCCTTTGAAAAGGAAGATATGTTTGCATTCTTTTAATTGTGAGACAGAACTGTCATCTCTGTCTTGTCATGGAGCACAGTTTAAACTTTTGAAAAAGAGACAAATGTTTGTTTGCAGTGTTTGAATAACGTTCCTGTCTCTCTACAACCTCCTGTGTTTCTGCGCAAATCTGTGACCCAAGCATGACATTCTAAAAATAACCATATAAACATATGGTTTCTACTTCGCGGATTTTCCTACTTCGCGGGTGGCTCTGGAACGCAACCCCCGCGATGGAGGAGGGATTACTGTATGTATATATATATATATATATATATATATATATGTAGATATGTATATATATGTGTATATATATATGTATATATATGTTTATATGTGTGTGTGTGTATTTTATATATATAAAACACAGCAACACTCATAACAATGACAACACAATTACATTGACAATCATGTTACGTTATTTTTAAAATGTTTCCTTTTTTTTTCATAACCTCTTTAACACACTACTTCTCCGCTGCGAAGCGCGGGTATTTTGCTAGTCTATATATATAATTCACAAAGTCGCCGCCAAAGGGGAAGACACCCATGAAAGCACGCACACCAAAACAAGACAACCATGAAAGCACGCAGGAAGAGGCGTGGATTCACTAAGCCGCCGACAAGTAGGAAAGAGCCTCGCCCACCAACTCTATGACCATTGGATACGACGACAACTCACAGAGCCACGCCCACTAACTGGGACGCGATGCCTCCGAAAAAACTGCGTCATTTATGTTCATCTGTTGTACGCTACACATGGACCTCTGAGCCACCTTGAGTTGGGGGCAGCAAGTCTTTGATAGGCTGCAACAAAATGATGAAAGTACGGGCGCATTTTTTCACACAAGCTGTGTGTGTGTGGGTGGGTGTTAGTTAATTTGTTACTCGAAGGATTTCAAGATTTAATATGCATAGGCGGTAACACTGCAAATGCAGCCCAAATGAACCAAAAATCTTCCACAGTCTCCTTACTGTAAAGCAGCAACACTACCACTGCGCTACAAGACAGAGAATGCAGTTAAACAATGCACCAGTCTCGATTTTACTTTCATTTCTGTTTGGACAACTGTGTCGTTCAGAAAGTGTTCACCCATCAATACATAATTATGCGACATATGATACGCCGTGAGTTGGCAAGAGCCACGAGTGTTCAGCGGTGTTTCCCAAACTCGGTCCTGCTGAACCCCTGTGGCTGCAGTGTTTTGTTCCAACCAGATTTCTAATCATTAATGCCGGTGAAACTCATCAGGGATAAGTCGGTTTTTCAAACGCAGTCGTGTAGCAGATTAGCTGGATGTAATAATCCGAGATGAATGTGCACCTCCGCGCTGAGTGAAAACACAATGTATATTGCTGCAACAAAATGAGGAAAGAACGGGCGCATTTTTTTCACACAAGCTGAGTGGGTGGGTGTTAGTTAGTTAATTAGTTACTCAAAAGAATTCAAGATTTAATATGCACAGGCAGTAACACTGCAAAAACAGCCCAAACCAGGAACGACAGCTGGCAAAAAGTCACCAACAAACTAAACGCGTGTACATTGTACTTACTGAAAGCAGCGTTACGGATTTTACAAATGTTCATTTTTTTCCCTCTGCTTAAAAAACATTGAAAAAGCGGCGTATACTATGCCTCGGGTTGGTTTGCAGCGTGTAAAACAGTTTGTTTGTCGCGGATAATTTGCTATCCACACAAGGAGGAACCAGGAAGCGAACCCACAATCTTCCACTGTCTCCTTACTGCAAAGCAGCCGTACTATGTAGCTGCGAAAAAATAAAAGCAATACGAGTTTTAACAGACGTCATTGAAGTGTATCATAAGTTTCTGTAACGTTAATAAAAATGGCCAGGAAGTGTCACTACAGAGGTGAGTGTTAAATGCTTCGAAGCTTCGATACGATTTCTGACACAATTGCTTCATACGTGTTGATGCTTCGTGAGGCTTCGGCGTCCTTCCCCTCTCCTCCGGATTTTTCAAATGTTAATTTTTTCCCTGTGCTTAAAAATCATTAAAAACCCAGCCTGATTATGCGGCGTATGGTACGCCGCGGGTTGGCTAGTAGTTCAATGTTTTGTTCTCAGCCACTATTGGGTGTGTTTTGGCTCCTTATCTTTTTGGAGGACCCATAACCTGCGGCTGAGGCAGAGCTCTCTGACACTGGGCAGATTGTTTCACTCCAGAACGTCTTGATAGTCCTGAGATTTCATCGTTTCCTACACAGACTAAAGGCACCCCATGCCAGCTACAGCAAAGTAGCCCCAAAACATAACAGAGCCTCCTCCACGTTTCACAGCAGGTTTGGTGTTCTCTTCTTTGTAAGCTTCATTTTTTTTATCTGCGGACTTAGAGCAGACACTTGTCAAAAAGCCTCAGTGGTATCTCACCTGTGCAAAGAACATTCTCCCATAAGCACTGTGGCTTGTCAATAAGAATTTTAGAAAATTCCAGTCTGTTTTTTTTTTTTTTCTTTCAACAGTGGAGTCCTCCTGGGTCTTCTTCCAATGAGTTCACTGTCACTAAAAAAGTGGTAGATGGTGTGATCAGACATTGATGTACCTAGACCTTGGAATTCAGCTTGTATTTGTCCGGAGGTTGTCCTTGGTTTTATGCCTACCATTCTCACTATTCTTCATCCCATTCTGGGGTTGATTTTCCTCTTGCAGCCGCATCCAGGGAGACTGGAAGTCCCACAGACCTTGAACTTCTTAATAATATTTGCAACTGTTGTCAAAGGAATATCAAGCAGCTTGGGGATGGTCTACTAGCCCTTGCCTTTAACATGCTTGTCTATAATTTTCTTTCTGTGGTCCATGTTCAGTGTGGGACACATGATGACATCAAACAGCAGACTGACTACTGCTCTCCATTTAAATCAGTTAAATGACTGATTGCACAACAGAAGACAGTCTATCAGTCATTGTTCAACCCGCTTCATCCTAATGTAGGGTCATAGGGGTCTGCTGGAGCCAATCCCAGCCAACACTGGGCGCAAAGCAGGAACAAAACCCAGGCAGGGCGCCAGCCCACCACAGGGCACACACACCAAGCACACACTAGGGACAACTTAGGATCGCCAATGTACCAAACCTGCATGTCACTGAACCGTGGGAGGAAACCCACGCAGACACGGGGAGAACATGCACACTCAGGGAGGACCCGGGAAACGAACCCATGTCTCCTTACTGCAAGGCAGCAGCGCTACCACTGTGCCACCGTGCCACCCAATAGGAGACATGTGATACGAATTCAAGAAAACAGCTAGTTCGAGAAATCCTTTGAATCCAATTACTGATTATCTTTTCTAGGGGTCCCAATAAATGTGTCCATGCCATTTTATTAGACCTTTGTAGAACAAACAATACTTGATCTCTTATCACACTCGCTTTTATTCTCTGAAGACATATCAAAGCCATCCAGTTTCTCAGGGGACAATGGCTTTTTACTTCATCACTTTTCAGTAGGCAGACAGCACTTTTTCAATCATTTGTAAGAAGACCAACAAATTTGCCCACATCTGTATTTCTCATAGGATGTGAACAAAGCATTAGGTATGTAATGCCCTTTGTTTTTGTGGCAAACAAAAATATATTATTTATATATATATCGCAAATGTGCCCAGGTTCAAATTCTACAGCATGACTATGGTTATCATCTCATCACAGAACTCTGGAATTTTACTGGAAATGTAAGCTTGCAGAAAGGAAAAACAACAGACAGAGATGGAGCACAGACAGACAGACAAATATACATGCATTACTAATTGAAATACGAGGGACGTTAAAGTTTCCACACTTTTTTTTTAACTCTATTTATTAGGAATTTCAAAAACAAATTACATCACTTTTCTAAACAGACACCTTCGTTTGCAATGCAATTTTCCCAGCGTCGTACCAACTTTTTAATGCCCAATCACTACTCCTCCCGCCTTCACCATTTACAACAAAAATATAAAAGTGCAGAAACTTTTTGACTGTCCCTCATATTTACAGAGCAGCGAATGCTGCACATTAAATACATATATAGATTCCATTTTGGGACTTCCATTTCTCTAATCAAGGTTGACATCACTATATCTCCATTTCCAGCATAGAATTCTTGAAGTCTAATTTCTAAAGTTTCATCAATTTCACTTTAGAACAATTTATATGAGAACAGGCCTTTCAGCCCAAAAAAGTTTATAAGACATAGCAACCGGATTGCTTTAAAAATAACATCAAGTTGAGTTCTGAATGTCCAGTAAGCCCTACTATTTACCACACTACTTGATAACTTAAAATATAATTCTATGTGTATATAATTTTCCATGTGGAGAACTTCCTACCATTTGTGCGAAATTTACCCTAAACAAGTTTCCAACTGTGCCTTGTATTCTTGTTGAACTCATTTTAAAATAGCAGTCTGGATCCACTGTATGAATACTTTTCATAATTTTAAATACTTGATCATGTCACCTCTTAAACTCCTTTGGCTTAAAATGAAAAGATTCAACTCCTTTAACCTTACGTCATAACCCATCCCCTGTAGCCCTGGAATTAAACTTGTTGCTCTTCTCTGGACTTTTTATTGCACTATTGTGTCCTTTTTTATAGCCTGGAAAGCAAACCTGCACATAGTTTTCCAGTTGAAGCTTCAACAGCGCGTTATAAACTATAACCTCCTTGGACTTGTACTCCACACACTAGGGGTGCTATATAACCTAATATTCTGTTAGCCTTCTTAATGGCATCTGAACACTGCCTGAAAGTTGACAGTGTTGAGTCCACTACAATTCCTACATCCTTCTCATCAGGTGTACTTTCGATTTTCAGACTTCCCATTGTATATTCCATCCATCCATCCATTATCCAACCCGCTATATCCTAACTACAGGGTCACGGGGGTCTGCTGGAGCCAAACCCAGCCAACACAGGGCGCAAGGCAGGAAACAAACCCCAGGCAGGGCACCAGCCCACCACAGGGCCATTGTATATTCAAACCTCATATTTTTACTTCCTATGTGTAATACTTTACATTTACTGACATTAAACTTCATCTACCACAAATCTGCCCAAGCTTGTACACTGTCTTGATTCAATGGATTCTTGATTATCTGCCAATTCACCTAGCTTGGTATCATCAGCAAATGTAACCAGCTTTTTGTTTACATTCCTATCCAAACCATTTTTATATATTAAAAACAGCAGTAGCTATAAGCACTGACAGCTGTGAAACACCACTCTTAACATCAGCCAAATCTAATACCGTTCCACACACCATAACCCTCTGATTCCTGTGTCTGAGCCAATTCTGCCCCCATCTACACACACCACACCTTGAACTGGCACTCCTTTTAGTTTGATACCCAACCTCTCATGTGGAACCTCATCAAAAGCTATTTGAAAATCAAGAACAATAATATCATATGCTCCACTATGATCATATCCTTTTGACTTGTACTCACATTGGTTTCTTCTAAGACGTCTTGAAGCTCTTGTGACTCTGCACCAGTCAGTGCTGCCCCCATGTCACTCAGGTAGATGGGATTGTCAACAACTCTTTGCCCAGCCTGCATCATCTGTAGCACTGACTCTCTGCAAGAGTAAAGACAGACCTGAAAATCTGTGCTTTTAAGGGAGGTCAATCTCATTTAGGTTTGCTTCTGTGTACTGTATAATATATATTTATTTATACACACACACATACACACACACAGAGTAAATACACTAGATAGAAATACTCACATGTACAGTGCATCTGGAAAGTATTCCCAGCGCATCACTTTTTCCACATTTAGTTATGTTACAGCCTTATTCCAAAATGGATTAAATTCATTTTATTCCTCAGAATTCTACACACAACACCCCATAATGACAACGTGAAAAATGTTTACTTGAGGTTTTTGCAAATTTATTAAAAATAAAAAAATTAAGAAAGCACATGTACATAAGTATTCACAGCCTTTGCCATGAAGCTCAAATTGAGCTCAGGTGCATCCTGTTTCCCCTGATCATCCTTGAGATGTTTCTGCAGCTTCATTGGAGTCCACCTGTGGTAAATTCAGTTGATTGGACATGATTTGGAAAGGCACACACCTGTCTATATAAGGTCCCACAGTTGACAGTTCATGTCAGAGCACAAACCAAGCATGAAGTCAAAGGAATTGTCTGTAGACCTCCGAGACAGGATTGTCTCGAGGCACAAATCTGGGGAAAGTTTCAGAAATATTTCTGCTGCTTTGAAGGTCCCAATGAGCACAGTGGCCTCCATCATCCGTAAATGGAAGAAGTTCGAAACTACCAGGAGAGCTGGCCAGCCATTTAAACTGAGCAATCGGGGGAGAAGGGCCTTAGTCAGGGAGGTGACCAAGAACCCGATGGTCACTCTGTCAGAGCTCCAGAGGTCCTCTGGGGAGAGAGGAGAACCTTCCAGAAGGACAACCATCTCTGCAGCAATCCACCAATCAGGCCTGTATGGTAGAGTGGCCAGACGGAAGCCACTCCTTAGTAAAAGGCACATTGCAGCCCGCCTGGAGTTTGCCAAAAGGCACCTGAAGGACTCTCAGACCATGAGAAAGAAAATTCTCTGGTCTGATGAGACCAAGATTGAACTCTTTGGTGTGAATGCCAGGAGTCACGTTTGGAGGAAACAAGGCACTGCTCATCACCAGGCCAATACCATCCCTACAGTGAAGCATGGTGGTGGCAGCATCATGCTGTGGGGATGTTTTTCAGCGGCAGGGACTGGGAGACTAGTCAGGATAAAGGGAAAGATGACTGCAGCAATGTACAGAGACATCCTGGATGAAAACCTGCTCCAGAGCGCTCTTGACCTCAGACTGGGGTGACGGTTCATCTTTCAGCAGGACAACGACCCTAAGCACACAGCCAAGATATCAAAGGAGTGGCTTCAGGACAAATCTGTGAATGTCTTTGAGTGGCCCAGCCAGAGCCCAGACTTGAATCTGATTGAACATCTCTGGAGAGATCTTAAAATGGCTGTGCACCGACGCTTCCCATCCAACCTGATGGAGCTTGAGAGGTGCTGCAAAGAGGAATGGGCGAAACTGGCCAAGGATAGATGTGCCAAGCTTGTGGCATCATATTCAAAAAGACTTGAGGCTGTAATTGCTGCCAAAGGTGCATCGACAAAGTATTGAGCAAAGGCTGTGAATACTTATGTACATGTGATTTCTCATTTTTTTTATTTTTAATAAATTTGCAAAAACCTCAAGTAAACTTTTTTCACGTTGTCATTATGGGGTGTTGTGTGTAGAATTCTGAGGAAAAAAATGAATTTAATCCATTTTGGAATAAGGCTGTAACATAACAAAATGTGGAAAAAGTGATGCGCTGTGAATACTTCCTGGATGCACTGTATATACCAGAAACTTTATTGCCAGGCAGTCTGAAACTGTATTGATACTGTATAGATAGCAAATTCAATATTTTTAAGATCCAATATATTGAGATGTTTAGATTGTTCCAGCTTGGAATAAAATATGGTCTTCCCATATGCATTTTTAGTGGAATCATTCAATTAGGCCAGAAGGAATCTACAGCATATTGCTGAAGACATCCCGATAGGAGTTTTGGTGTTAAATAGTCTTTAGCATGACCTTACTTGGACACAGTGGCAAAAGTAATATACAGATTCGTGCTAAAAAATGCTTAGAATTACTTATGTGAATAATAGATGTACTTTTATTGTCCCTTTGTATACTAGAACTACACATGAATTTACTACTGTGCATGGAAAGTTACAGTTGTAGCACTTTTATTGGCATTAAAATGTCTTCCGCATTTTAACATTCTGTACACATACTGTTGAAAAACATATAGGTAAATTATTAAGAGGGTGCCAAAATTATTTTGCTGGTTTGTCAAATTATTCACAAACTTCAGGTATCCTTGTATTATTATTATGACTATGACTCGGCCCCCTGCTCACTTCGCTCGCCCACCCCCGGGTTTGGTTTCCCGGATATACAATTTAAAGAGATTGTTATTTTCAGAATTGTTACATATGCATTATTTTCACATTTACTTTAAAACTTTTGTAAAAACAATATTTGGAATTAACTTTTCTTCAAGATCATATTGAATTTTAATTCCTTGTTTGGACTTGCATTGTGATAATGCAACTTATAACTGCCTGTGAGTGAATATCGTTTCTTTCTCTCTAATAAATAGAACGACTTTCTTGAATGTTTTTCCATGCTCTTTCTTCATCGTTTTGTCGTTGACATGTCATCTTGAACGTATAAAATTATTGTCCTGATAAAATTTATAAGAGCTGAGAGCGCAGGAAGCGTGTCTGACAAAAAGCATTCACATGACTGAGGTTAGATGACCGTGGTCTTGTTTGAAAATGGTTGTAAGTAGGGCGTGACTTGAAAGAATCTCATGTTAAAAGTCGCCATCTCATGGGACTTCATACTGCAACAACGTTTTTAGAATCTTTTAATTCTCGCTGGCAACACAAATTAGATGATCTAAAAGTCTCTGACTTAAAGTTTAAATCCAAACAATATATTCGATCTCTTTACACTGTTCTGTTATTTCACCGAGTAATAATTTCCGTTTGTTTGCGCTAATGAGACCTTCCCTAACCTTTTTTTGAGACTTTGGAATTTTCGTACTTCAATTATCTCTTGCGTGCTGTGCATGTGTACATATTTGATTTCTTTACGACATTCTACTTTGTCATCTACTCTTTGTCCTTTATTTCTAGCCCTGGGCGTGTTTAAATCTGTTTTTCACAGATCGCATTACGCTGCTTGCATTGTAAAGGGGGGGCTGAACGGATGCTAAGGAGATGCAGTCGGATCAGCTGTTGTCTTTCTGCTGCTGCTTGCGACCTGCATTTTCTTCTTATCACGCTGTGCGTCGATCATTTAAAAGCCTGTACAGCAGCTGTTCTTTTGCCACTTTGCGTCTCTGCTGCTCGTGTTGTGAAGGGTGGTTGGGGGAGTGATCACAGATGAATCGTTACAAAGGAACTCGGACAGAAAATGGGTTTTGTATGACATATAGGATGTAAAAATGTCAGACATAAATACAGAATGGAAGATATGAAACTTGAAAGAAGATTTTATGAGAAGGACCTCAAAGCATTAGTGAACTCTTTATTGTCTATATCCAGATAGTGGACAGACATTACTAAGCAGGCTTTAAGGATGTTAGGTTTTATAGACCAATATGTTGTATAAGAGTCAAGAGAAGTTACAATTAAGCCGTGTAATGCACTAGTGATACCCCATCTGACGTACTGTGTGCAGTTCTGATGTACAGGTTTCAGAAAAAAAACGTAGCAGCGCTGTAGAGAGTCTAGAGAGGAGTGATTAGACTGATTTTGGGACTACAAGGTACAAGTTACGAGGAAAAACTGAAGAAGCTGAATCTTTTAAGTTTAACCAAATGCAGAATAGGAAGCGACATGATTAAAAATTTTGAAATAATGGAAGAATTTAGCATAGAGGATACCAACTATTAATAAATCTACAATAACAACCTATATCAATAACAACAATTATAATCTAGACAGACAGACAGACAGACAGACAGATACTTTATTAATCCCAAAGGGGAAATTCACATTCTCCAGCAGCAAACTAATAAATAAAAATAATAACAAACTAATAATAAATCTTAAAAAGGAACATGGAGACACAGATGGAAAGTTTTTTATGTAACCAAGTGAGGTATACAGTAGTAATTTGAAGACCACCAAAACTTGATTTGATGTTATTTAGGAAAAATTAGTTCAAGAGGATTGACAATCCTGTTGGGCTTAAAGACCTATTCCTGTCAATACTGTTCTATTGTTCTAACAGCATTCAGTATGCTCATCTAGTGTGTTTATGGGTGTAAATATGAGTGTGTCCTCTGATTTTTCTGGTATCCTGTGTAGGGTTGGCTCCAGCTTTGTGTTTGCTACAGCCAGGAAAGCCTTTGGCTTTCAATCAACTTTCACTGGAAAATGCAAATATAAAAAAATAAATAAAAAAAAATAAAAGAGAGAGAGAGAGCGAGAAAGACCGCTATCCAAAGTACCTGTATAATGGATTCAAGGCAATGATGTCCCGGATAGTTTTGACAATTTCTGCAGTCAGAGCCTAGAAAACAAAATACCATCATCAAAGCAATTGACACCAATAATGTCTCACACAAAACCTGTATACACTTCTCTTAAATACACTCACCTTGACTTCCTCAGTAATCTGGAAGTCCTCATGGACAACATTGTCTGCTTCCACCATGAGAACCTCTGGGTTGGCTTGTGCTTCCACTGGTTCAATAACAAGTTCTACTTGTTGCACCTTCTCTTCCATGGCTTCTCCAAGGTCCTGTAATTCCTTTTTGGGGCGCTTGTTCTTCCTGCGTGCCTTCTGCTTATTATCATCTGCATCCAGCTGCTGCTGTTCTTCTAGTTCAGGGTCCAACTGCTTGTTGATACGGATCCTGAAGGACAAAAGGGATAGGAGAGCTAGGGTAATTGTCTTAACCAAGTAATATTGTTTTAGTTAGTTCGTTAGTTGCTCAGATGTCTAAACAATACTGAGCTTGCTCTGTTGGCTACTACTTTGATTTGACCTCGATTCCCTGTGTGTGCACGAGTAGCGAAGAGCAAACAATCACTATGGCATCAACATCTGCTGAGAGACCCAAGTGAACGCGCAAAGCAAAATACTTTGTGCACGACGTTTTGTATTTTATCGCTGAATTGGACTCCGACTTCTCAGACTCTAATTTTGATGGAAGTGATCTGGAGATAGAGAATCAAAAACAAAAGTGAGGCACCAGCATCAGCTGGTCGATCCTCAGCTGTTCGTGGTGTTGAGATTGTTTGTATAGAGGAGGCGCCTAAAGCAAGGTTTGCTTATGAAGGCTGACACTTACAATGACAAGAGGTACAAACCAGATGGACTACCACCGCCACCCACTTGCAATGCAAAGACAGCCAGGTAGACGGCCCGCGGTGCTTTCCTGCTGGCCATCGAGCTGTGGCCGCTACTGCCAGAGGCACTGAACAGGCACCGACAGCAGCCGCGGCACACAGCAACAGATGTTTTATGTTGATTTACTGTACATCTGAAACCAATTGCTTTCTGTGCTTTTCAGAAAACTGAGGTTTAGGGAAAAAATATTCAACATTCAAAGAGTTAATCATGTCTTTATTGACTGTGTGACCACAAGCCACAAACCCAAGACACAGCAATGCAACACACATTTTAGAATAAAAAAAGATATTTATTCTTCCAAATACCTCTTCACAATCATCTCCAACAATCAGCCATTACAATAAGACAAATTAAACAATAATAACCAAGTCTTCCTCCTTCCTTCCACCCATTGACTGTTGCAAGCTGCCTCCCGACTCTAACTATCCGATGTGAAGCAGCAGGCTTTTTTTAAGGCAAACTACTTCTGGTGCCACACCGCGTCTTCCAGGAAGAACCTCTGGGCCATAAATAAAGTAGGGAGGTCCTCCTCTGACAGTGCCCTCTGTCGGTATGTAGGGACCTCAACAGTGCTGCACTTCCAGACCTCACCTCCCAAGCACCCCTGTGGGTGTCCCAACTGGGTTGCCATACGAGGATCACTGCCACCTGGTGGCGGAGTGGTGGCTCTGAGGCTAGGGATCTGCACTGGCAATCGGAAGGTTGCCGGTTCGAATCCCGTAAATGCCAATAGGGACTCTGCTCTGTTGGGCCCTTCAGCAAGGTCCTTAACCTGCAATTGCTGAGCGCTTTGAGTAGTGAGAAAAGCGCTATATAAATGCAAAGAATTATTATTAATATTATTATGAGGATGGAACAACTCCCGATTCTTGGTTTCCATCGGTCCATCAGTAATACTGGCCGAGTGCAAATTTGTTTCTCCGTCCCACCAGCCAATTTGTTTGTTGTTCCACTCTGGCCTGCCATCCAGGTAATAAGTCACCCTTCTTCCCAGCCGAGATGCCCATTCCCCTCCTACAATCTATTTTCCATTCAGTATCAGTGGTAGTGTCACATTCACATTCTTGAGGCAGACTAAATCATTTTTTATTGATCAAAAAGAAAAGATCTTTCAAAACAAGTTGTCCTTGTAGGGCACTACAGGGAAGTGGGGGCTGTTTAAAAAGGAAAAAAAATCAATTTTGTTTCTAAGGAAATCTCACCTACAATATCATATAGTGGAAGACAGTGAGGAAAAGGCTCCATTCACTATCTAGAAGGAGAAAGAATAGCACTCTCTTTTTAAGGGTATCCTTCAATAAGGGCGCGCACAAAAAGGCGAGCTTCAAAAGGGCGACCTCAATTGGGTGCAGAGAATAAAGGCAAACGCAACAAAGACTACGAGTAGATCTGCACCTTTGTTGCTCTTCACATATTCCAGAGCCACTTGAACTAAATTATCTATGAACGCCTTTATTCGCCGCGCTCAATTGAGGTCGCCCTTTTGAAGATCGCCTTTATTTACGCGGGCCTTTATTCACCGCACCCAACTGAGGTCGCCCTTTTGAAGCTCGCCTTTTTGTGCGCGCCCTTATTGAATAGAGCCCTTTTTAAGTAGACCTAGGCACATTCAAAGATCTACCAAAATATTACCAATTAAGAACCCTGGCCTCAATAGTCACATAGACACATCTGACCAGTCTGCTAAAAGGAACGACAAGAGGCTCAGGAATGTAATTTTCTTCCAGTATTGAGCCATGAAGAAACTTAAAAGATTAAATGTTGGTGCTTGAGTTTTGAAACATTAACTCTTTTAGGGCGGATGTCGACTTTTGTCGACAGGAGGGGTTGAGGGCGAATGTCGACAAAAGTCGACATCCAGGGACAGAGGGCGACAATCAGCTGTTAATGGCGACAAAACTCACTGTCACGTTGCAGGCATTCCCTCTGTGCTTGGAGGAATGCTAGACTCGTTGACTCGGCAACTTATCCTTGCGTGTGCGTGAGTTGCGAAATGTAAACAATGGCAAGATGGCATCGACATGTCACAAGGGAGCGAAGCGAGTGCAGAAAAGAAAACACTCGGCAGACAATATTTTGCGCATTATCACGGAGTCGGACTCTGATTTTTCAGAATCGGATTTTATTGACAGTGATCAGGAGATCGAACAAGAGAGTGAGAAGCCGGCATCAGCTGATCGGACACTAGCTGATCCCGCGCCAGCTGATCCGCTGCCAGTTGAGTGAATTTGCGCAGTTGATGCATCTACGACAAGGTTCGCGTGGGAGGAATACACAGACATTGATCCGTGGGAGCCGAACTGGCTACCGGACTTCACAAGACGGCATGGCTTGCTGTTGGACACGACAGATCACCAGCTGCTGAACTACTTCAGGCTGCTCTCTCCTGATGCTGCTTTTCAGCTACTGTCAGACGAGACAAACAGGTAGGCAGAGAAATTTTTTGAATCGCGGGCTGCGCTTGCATCGCATTCTCGTTTTTCAAAGTGGAAACCCACAACAAAAGACGAGATGAAGCGCGCTGTGGCATTACAAATAGAGACAGGACAGAACTGGTGATATAACTTCAGGGAACATTGGTCCAAACGTGCTTTGTCCCCTGGTGGCTTTGGACAGGTTATGCAGTGTGATGATAGGTACGTGATGCTGCAAAGTTTTATTCACTTCTGTAATAAACAGAAGCAAATCCCATGGGGTGAGCCAGGCTATAACGCCATGCATAAAGTTCAGCCCCTGCTTCACATTGTGGAACCAACATAGAAACAATTTTATCAGCCTGGCTGTGATTTGTCTGTGCATGAATCTATGATAAAATAAAAGGGGCACATTTTTTTCTGCAAATATATGCCAGACAAGCCCACAAAGTATGGCATAAAGGATTATGTACTGGCAGAAGCAAACGCTGGTTTCTGCCTGAAAGTAATTACATATACAGGAAAGTATTTCTTTCAAAGAGAGAACTGTCCCTTGACAAGTCAGGTTGTGCTGGAGCTGCTTCAGGGCTATGAACATTTGGGTCATGTTGTGTACATTTGGACAATTTTTATACATGCCCAGAATTGTTCATGGAGCTACAGAGCAGAGGAATTGGAGCTTGTGGCACAGTGAGGGTGAACAGGAGACACATGGCTTCACAGTTGAAGCCAAACAGGCTGAAGAGGAAAAGAGGTGACAATGCGGTTTTCATGCGGGCAGAAAACTTGGTGGCAGTGGCATGGCACGATGGCAAACGGGTGACTTGTCTCTCTACAGTACACACTAACAATATATGTGAGAAAGTGCAGCAACAGACAATTGAAAAGTAGGCACCAAAGCAACACATATTGTAAGGAGTGCAATATGGCAATGACTGAAATTGGCTGCTTTGAGCGAGATCAGACTTTGCAGGACTTTGCTGTGTAAAATGTATGTGATATGTATGTGAAATCATAGAGTATGCAGGCTCATACAACATGCAAGACAGTAACATTTGTCAAAAGTAAATATTTTTTGTTGATTTCAATTGCTTTGTGTTCTTTTTTTAAAAAAAGTTAGTTTTTGGAAAAATTTTCAGCCCTGGGAAGAAAGAAACAAAAAAAAATTAGCCCTAAAAGAGTTAATTAAATAAAAACACACGTTAACGTTATTCACATCCCTCCAGTAATAAATGAAAGATTAAGCTCACTGGTCACCTCATCAGATGGCCGACTTCAGCAATCACTCAGATCTTCTACCCGTTTCAACACTTCTGATTTTATTTGTCCTAAACCATTATCCCTCTTCCATCTGCACATCTTACTTTCTTATTCCATTCCAAATTCATATCTAACATAGGCTCACTGGTGGAAAAACTACGTTTCTGTCCGCTGCTGTCAGTGCAGAATTAACCCGCATTCCCATATTTTGTGTCTATCTACAAAAACAACTCCATTCTAAACAACATCTGCCAAATTGACTTTTACAGCACAGTTATGCTATACAGTATCTACCAGCCAGATCTCTGCCTCTACTAGCCGGCAAATCTGCTGATCTTCTTTTATTATTAATAACATTTAGATGATGACTTTATCCAAGGTGACCTGCAATATAAGAGTATATAGTACAATTGCTCAAGTACATTTTTTACAACTGACACTAATAAAGTTTAAGCAACTTGCTCAATGTCACACTGTCGGTCCCAGCTGGAACTGAATCAGCACACTTATGGCAGAAATTAATTCCCTCAACTTCTACACCACACAGAGAAGAACAAATTGAAAATGCAAATGGTAATCTGCTGGGCTACCAGCTATGCAGACTTGGTAGTCCAGGTACAGTATGCTTTCTGGTTGACCAGCTTTTATATATGGGGTGTGGGGGTGGAGGCGATTACCTGCAACACTTACAAACTTTGCATTGTGGAGATACCGATGTGCCTGCTGGCCAATCAGATGAGTAATACGTAAGCTACTACCACCTCTTGAGGGGTGCATATGAATGTTCTGGGATTAGTATTGGGCACTGTGTTGTTGTGTTGTGAGTTCGGATTAAGGAATTATTATAACTAAACTATTTTCCTGAATTGTCCCTCTGCGCATCACATGGTGTCAGAAGTTTAGTCGCACCCACGCAGCCTTGGAAAGAGAAGGAAAAATGTCAAAAGTTCACTGCACCGGAGGCTTTCAACTTTACGCAACCAGCATAGTGGCCGATGTGGATTCAGCATTTTAATCGTTTTCGCATCGCTACGAAGCTAAACAAAGAGGAAGGTGAGATGCAAGTTAATTCCCTGCTATATTCAATGGGCAAAGATGCCGAGATTATATTTGAGAGGCTTCTCATGTGAATAATTACGAGGCTGTTTGATAAATTTGAAGAACATTTCGTACATTGGAGAAATGTTATACATAAACAGGCTCTCTTCCACCAGCGGCAACAAAAAGCTGTAAAGACAGTAGAAGCTTTTGTTGGAGGAGTCTGTACGAGCTTGCAGAATATTGTGAGTTCGGGGCGAGCAAAGGAGAACAAATAAGAAACAGACTTCTTATCAGGATAGCAGATGGCGACATCTCCCAGAGGTTGCAATTGGAAGCAGAATTAACTTTAGATAAATCTGAGCACATTTCTCCAGTTTTGATGTCTCTACATTGGTTACCTGTGTCATTTAGAATTGACTTTAAAATCCTGCTTATGGTCTATAAAGCCTTAAATTATCTCACTCCATCCTATATCTCAGAATGCCTGTCACCTTACACTAACCTGAGATCTTCAAGCGAGTGTCTGCTTAGAATTCCAAGAGCTAAACTTAAAAGAAGTGGTGAGGCAGCCTTCTGCTGTTATGCACCTAAAATCTGGAATAGCTTGCCAATAGGAATTAGCCAGGTTGATACAGTGGAGCACTTTAAAACACTGCTGAAAACACATGACTTTTACATGACTTTCTCATAGCTTCATTTTAGTTTAATCCTGATGCTCTATATATTCAATTAATTATCATTATTATTCATGATGGCTTCAAAATTCGTACTAACCCCTACTTTCTCTTCTGTTCTTTTTCTGGTTTTCTGTGGTGCTATTTAAAGCACCGTGATGTCCCTACACTGTTGGATTACACGGCCAGAAGTCCACATGACCGTCATCATCAAGTTCTTTCATGAGAACCCTGTATACAATAAGGACTGATTGAGGTCATTGATGTTAGGTAGAATGCCTAGAGGGGGCTGGGTGGTCTTGTGGACTTGGAACCCCTGCACATTTTTTTTTTTTTTTTTTTATCTCCAGCCGTCTGGAATTTTTTTGTTTTTTCTGTCATCCCTGGCCATCGGACCTTATTCTATGTTAATTAGTGTTCCCTTATTTTAATTCTTATTTATTTTGTCTTTTTTCTCTCTTTCTTCATCATGTAAAGCACTTTGAGCTGCATTGTTTGTATGAAAATGTGCTATATAAATAAATGTTGTTGTTGTCCAGCTTGCCCGCCAATCCCAGCTAATTAAGCAACAGAATGCAAGTGCGGAAATGTCGGCTGGAGCGAGTGAAGTTCGGCTAGCACAGTGCAGAGACAACAGACACAGCGGTGGTCAGCGAAACAAAGTGAAGATGGGAGAGGGACAACTAGTTATAGAATGCACACACTATAATCGCAGGCACGAAGGGAAGGAGTGCCCTGCTCAAAACAAACGCTGTAGGAAATGCAATAAACCAGGCCACTTTCCAGCTGCATGTGAAATAACTGGTAAGCAAGTGAAAATGACAATGGGTCAATAGCTGCTGACAGAGACC